>NC_085841.1:358220034-358520034 GCF_035594765.1 Anolis carolinensis
GGAACTGGGATACTGATAGTGTTCATGCGCAGACCTATCCTAAATAAGCTTATATACTGTGTGTTAGGATTTTCTGTGGGTATTGTTTGTTTGCCCATGCCTGTTCTACAAGGTGAATGGTTGTTGTCTGAATGCTCCAGTGGATATCTGAGTAAATCTGCATTCCCTGTATTGTGTTTATTGTTCCAGAACTTGTGGCTGCTGCCCGTCGATTTCATACTTACAGATTAGGTGAACTGAAGACTGCCATTAGCGAAACCATCACTGCAGTGGAATCAACATATACAAGGCAGAAAGTCTCTGAAGAAGAAAATGTGACATTACGGTAGGCACCGTTTGTTCAAACATATCAGGTTGCATTCCATAAAGGTTCATGCAATTTCTACTCCTCCTGTAACTCAAGGAACATTTTTAAAAAATAATGAATAAAATAAAATATTTAAAAATGAGTCATTTTGTAATCAAGATCTCAGATGGGGGAATTCAAGTGGAAAGGGGAACTGGGGAAAATTAGTCAGACGCAATTTGCGTAGGCAGAACTCTATCTCATTTCCAAGACCATTCCTCGGGTCCTGATCTTAGCTATGGTGATGTCTATGCAAGTCAAACCACAGGGATTTGGGTGCAAATTTCATAAAGTATTTATTTCCAACATTTGTATCCCGCCCTTCTCACCCGAAGGGACTCAGGGCGGCTTACAACAGTGGCAACAATTAGATGCCCATACAAACCAATATAAAAACAGCACATAAAACAGTTAAAACTATTAAAATACATTATGAATTAAAAATATACATTTCAAACATAAAATCAGATCCGTTCTTCCTCACGAGCACGAGTTTCTCATCTAGAATCATAGAGTTGGAAGAGACCACAAGGGTTGTTCAAACTAACCCCCTTCTGCCATACAGGAACATACAGTCAAAGCACTCCTGACAGATGGCCTTCTGACCTCTTTTTAAGAACCTCCAGAGAAAGAGACACCACCACACTCTGAGGAAGTGTACTCTACTGTCAAACAGTTCTTACTGTCAGGAATGTATCCTTAGTATTTAGGTGGAATCTCTTTTCCTTTTCCATGTCCTAGGATACATATATCCTAAGCGCAGGCTGGTTAGTAGCCAGCTGTGGCACAGGCTGGTTAGTAGCTAGCTGCAATAAATCACTATGACCAAGAGATAATGAATTTGAAACCAGCCCATGTTGGAGTGAGCACCTAACCATTAAAATAAAAAATAGCCCTGCTCGTTGTTGATCTAAGCAACCCGAAAGATAGTTGCATCTATCAAGTAGGAAATTTAGGTACCATTATGTGGGGAGGCTAATTTAACTAATTTACAACACCATAAAAATCGTCCAGCAGCCGTTTGGAATGAGGAAGTTGGCATCACAGTAGATGATGAAGCAGCTACTCCCCCTGTGGCTGGAATCAAGCAACCCCTCAGGAAGCTGGAAGCTGGAGAAGGTTAAATTGCCTCTGTGTCTGTCTCTGTCTCTATGTTCATATGGCATTGAATGTTTGCCTTGTATGTGTACATAGTGATCCGCCCTGAGTTCGCTTCGGGGTGAGAAAGGCGGAATATAAATATTGTAAATTGTCAAGACCCAGGCTACAGAACACCAATAACCATGCGCAGAGGCCGGATTCTATCTAATATCTTTATTATAGGAATATATAAAGTCAATAAAAACAAGTGAAGAATATAGTTCAGAAGTAGACCTTTCAGGAAAGGTCAAATATAGTCCAGGAAAACAATGTCCAATATGAGATATTAGAGTCCAAAGTTATAATCCACTTAACCGAAACACACACTATTTGGCAAGCAATAGTGTGGGGAACTGTCCATAGTCTTTCGAGGCTTAAGGTAAATCCGAAGGAAACTGGGAACAAAGCTTGAAACTAGGAAGCAAGGTCCGTATTTAAAACGCAAGGCAAGGCAAGACTTGAAACTTGGCAAGATCAAACTTGAAACAAGGCAAACATGAAACAAGAACTGAGTCCACAGAAGTCCGTGGAACAAGGCAAGGCTGGAAACTTGATCCGGGAAACAGGGAACTGAGTACGAAGTCTACACACGATCTCACTCCTCTAGCTGACGAATTGACTCCGCAAGATTTCTTTTGCGGCAAAACACCTAAATAGGGTCTCGTTTCCCGCCAGAAGAACACTTTCTCTGGAGAACTAGAAGTGAAACCCAACTCTGTCCAGATGCATGACTCCTTAGAATTTCCCAAGGGAAGCAGAGCTAATCAGCTAATTGTTTGGCTGCGATTCTGGCGCTCCGGCGATTCGCCTCCCTCGCTCCTCTATCTCTATTATAATTGTCCTTTCGAGAAAACGGGGGAGAATTCTGCCCAAGGCTTGTTTGGCTGACTTCTTGAGGGCAAACATCCTCCAGGTGCAGGGGCCTCCGTTTCTGGCTGAAACGGTGGGAATCCCATGTTTTCCTCCTCGTCTGCCACAATAGTACTAGGAACAGGACTACAAGGCCCATGAGACATCACACTATCCCCCTCCTCAAGGCCCCTCTCCAACATGGGCCCTCTCCGCAGGGCGCGGGGCCGCGGCTTGGCAGGATAGGCCTGATGGAAGCGGCGAACTAAGTCGGGGGCATGAACTGTGGAAGCGTCTTCCCAAGAGCGTTCTTCGGGGCCAAAACCCACCCAGTCAATGAGATACTGAAGGCGGCGGCGATGAAAGCGAGAATCCAAAATGTCCTGAACCTCGAATTCCTCCTCCCCGTCCACCAAAACAGGGGTGGGGGCCGGCCGGTTCGCATCAGGGCGTACACCATCCACCGGAAGGAGGAGGGAACGATGAAACACTGGATGAATGCGCATGGAGTGCGGAAGTTGGAGTTTGAAAGTCACGGGGTTAAGTTGTGCCACCACTGGGTAGGGACCAATGAAACGGGCATCTAGCTTCCGGCAGGGACGGTGGGAGGGCAAAAAGCGAGTGGACAATAGAACCCGATCTCCTACCTTGATCTCGGGGCCCGGCTGGCGATGACCGTCAGCGTGGCGTTTATAGTCCTCCTTGGCTTGATCCAGTTGCTGGTGCAAGAGTTCTTGCACTGCTGTGAGTTCCTGCAGCCAGTCCTCCGCTGCGGGGACTTTTGAGATTTCAATGACAGAAGGAAAGAAACGTGGATGGAAACCGTAGTTTGCAAAGAACGGGGTTTCCTTAGTTGAAGCCTGGACACCGTTGTTATAGGCAAACTCTGATAGAGGTAATAGGGAAGCCCAATTGTCCTGTTGATAGTTTACATAACAGCGAAGGTATTGCTCCAAAGTGGCATTGGTGCGCTCCGTTTGCCCATCCGTTTGGGGATGGTGAGCTGAAGATAAACGAGAGTCTATGCCCAATAGTTGTTGCAGTCCCTTCCAGAACCGAGAGGTGAATTGAGATCCACGGTCAGTGACCAAACTCTTGGGCAACCCATGTAGGCGGAAGATATGTTGAAGGAATAAATCTGCAGTCTCTTTGGCCGTGGGAAGGCCATCACAGGGAATGAAATGGGCCAACTTGGTAAAAAGGTCCACCACTACTAGAATCGTAGTGAATCCAAGGGAGGGTGGCAAGTCAGTGATAAAATCCGCAGAAATTATCTCCCATGGACGAGAAGGAGTGGGAAGGGGATGAAGTAGCCCTGAGGGCTTCTCCCTTTGTGTCTTGGAGCGCTGACATACAGGGCAGGTATTGACATATTTCTCCACATCCTTGCGGATCTTGGGCCACCAGAAGTCTCGCAGGATCAAGTGCATGGTCTTAAATAGTCCGAAATGCCCTGCTGGCTTGCTGTCATGACACAGACGAAGTGCCTTTTCTCTGCCGGGGCCCGGAGGGATGTAAACATGGTTCCTGTAGCATAGCAGGCTATCTTTAAGTGAGAATGGAAAACGTAGTCCTTGGCGAATCTGTTCTTGAACCCAGGCATCTGTCTGTTGACTGGCTCTAATTTCTTGAGAGCAAAGGGATTCTGGGTTAGAGGGAGTTGGTTCAGTTGGAGTGGATTTGGTGTTTCCCACTGTGAGCGTGGCAAAGTTTTCGGGCTGCAGCAATCGGGACTCGGAGGTCTCTTTGCGCCCTGCAGCATACTCCGGTTTCCGTGATAGAGCATCTGCTTGCTTGGTCTGAGCCGGGGTCACATAATGGATCTGGAAGTCAAAACATTCAAAGAACAAAGCCCAGCACTGCTGCCTTTGATTTAGCTTTCGTGCAGTTCTTAGATGTTCCAAATTGCGATGGTCAGTATGAACCTCAATGGGAAATTTGGCCCCTTCCAACCAATGCCTCCAATTTTCAAAAGCTGCCTTTATGGCCAAAAGTTCTTTCTCCCAAATAGTGTAATTTCTCTCTGGGGCTGTTAGTTGACGGGAGTAATAGGCACAAGGATGAAGATGCTCTCCCACTGGCTGCATGAGTATAGCCCCAATTGCCACATCAGAGGCGTCAGCCTGTACAACAAAAGGGGTTTTAGGATCAGGGTGCTGAAGAATTGGCTGGGTCGTGAATAATTTCTTTAGCTGCTGGAACCCTTTCTCTGCTTGCTCCGTCCAGCGGAAAGGCTGTTTCCCACGGATGCAGCTGGTGATTGGGTCAGACCAGCGAGCGAAGTCTGGGATGAATTTGCGGTAGTAGTTTGCGAACCCCAAGAAGCGCTGCACTTCCTTCTTGTTGGTTGGCGCCCGCCATTCCAATACAGCTGAAACCTTTGCCGGGTCCATGGAGAGCCCTAGTGGCGAGACGCGGTACCCCAGGAAGTCTACTTCTTGCAGATCAAAGGCGCATTTCTCTAACTTGGCATATAGTCCATGATCCCGCAATCGTTGTAGCACCATTCTGACGTGTTTCTCGTGTTCCGATTGTGATCTAGAAAACACCAAAAAATCATCCAAGTATATGATCAAGAACCGATCTAGATAATCCTGAAAGATATCGTTGACAAAATGCTGGAATGTTGCGGGAGCTCCGGATAATCCGTAATTCATGACTAGGGACTCGAATAATCCAAATTTGGTCTGAAAGGCGGTTTTCCATTCGTCCCCTTCTCTGATGCGAACTAGATTGTAAGCCCCCCTGAGGTCCAGCTTGGTGTAAACCTTGGCCCCTCTAAGCCGGTCTAATAGGTCCGAGATCAAAGGCAGGGGGTAGCGGTGCCGCTTCGTGATATTGTTCAATGCTCTATAGTCCACAACCAAGCGTAGGTCCCCTGACTTCTTTTTCACTAACATCACTGGGGAAGCAGCTGGGGATTGAGAGGGTCTGATGAATCCCTTGTGTAGGTTTGACTCTATGAACTCCCTGAGAGCTTCTTGCTCTGGTTCAGTCAGGGAGTAGAGGTGTCCTCGCAGAATCGGGGCCCCCTCCACCAAGTCAATGGCACAGTCGTAGGGTCTATGTGGGGGTAGTTTCTCGGCTTCCTTTTCATTGAAAACGTCCCAAAAGTCCGAATATTTCTTGGGCAAGGTGATGATGGGCTCAGTGTCTGTGGCATGGCAGACTTTGGCTACAAGACAATGGTTTTGGCAATATCTGGAGGCAAACTGTAGTTCTCTGTTGGACCAGGAGATGTTTGGGTCGTGGAGCGTCAGCCATGGAATCCCCAAAATCACAGGGAAGTAGGGAACCTCAGTAACGAGGAAGGAAATCTCTTCCATGTGTTCCCTTATCCACATCCTGGTGGGTTCAGTCCATTGGCTTACTGGACCCGTCTTTAGGGGACGACCATCTATGGCCTGCACCACCCGGGCATTCTTGAAATCGCGATATTGTAATCCCAGAGAGTCGGCATACTCTCTATCGATGAAATTGTTTGTTGCCCCTGAGTCTATCATGGCATGGATCATGACGGGTCCTTTTTTCACCGACCACAGCGTAATCACCAGGAGAAATAGGACCCCGGTTTGCGGCTCTTGAGCGGGGTTTTTGACCGGGTTGTCGAGCCTCTCTACGCCCGGTCGCTGGCTTCCCCCGCCGGCTTGATTCCAGTCGCCACGGCCGCTTCCGGCTCCGCGGAGGACGCCGCCGCCAGGCGGGTGGTGGGCTTTCCCTTGGCAGGGCATCCTCTAGCGAAGTGCCCCCCATTCCCGCAGTACCAACAGAGGTTTAAACGTTGGCGGTGGGCCTTTTCAGCAACATCTAGCCTGGGCCACACATTGCCCAACTGCATCGGCTCCTCCTCGCTTCCCCTGGGGTTTAGGGCTGGTGGTGAGGGTCTCCACACTGGACGTGGCTGAATACTGGCGGAAGCGGGAGGTTTTACTCCGGCTCTTCCACTCTGGCCTCGGAGCCACTGTTTTTTGTTGGCTAGCAGGACTTCGGCTCGTAAACAATGATTAATAAGTCTCTCAAGAGTATCTGGAGGATCCACCTTAGAGATTTCTTCCTGCATCTCGATGTTAAGACCCTCACGAAACTGTCCTCTGAGGGCTATATCGTTCCAGCCGGTGTTCTGAGCCAGCACCCGGAACTCGGCTATGTACTGGGACAACGGCCTGTCCCCTTGGAAGAGGCGCCGGAGTTTATGGCCGGCCGCCTCCTCGTTGTCCTCGATCCCCCAGGTCGCTCTAAGGTGATTCAGGAAGTTGTGCGCGGAATTTAGGTGCATGGAACCCGCATCAAATAGCGCCGTCGCCCAATTGGCCGCAGGCCCTTCTAGGAGGCTGTAAATCCACGACACCTTGACTTCTTCTTGGGGAAACTCGGCTTGGCGGGCTTCTATGTACGCCTGGCACTGGCGACGGAAAACATGAACCTTGGAGGCTTCTCCAGAAAACTTGGTTGGAAGCGCTAGGGCAGGGAGCCGGACACCGCGTTCTTTCAAGCCCCATATTTCTCCCTCCTGTGTACGGAGTGTATCACGGATTCTGTCGAATTCATCCTTGGAAATGGTGTAGCTGAGTGGTTGGGCTTCCGCCCCGGTTCCTGTAGACATCCTGGCCTAGGTTAATTGGTGCTGAGGGTGGCGGAGTCAAACTGTCAAGACCCAGGCTACAGAACACCAATAACCATGCGCAGAGGCCGGATTCTATCTAATATCTTTATTATAGGAATATATAAAGTCAATAAAAACAAGTGAAGAATATAGTTCAGAAGTAGACCTTTCAGGAAAGGTCAAATATAGTCCAGGAAAACAATGTCCAATATGAGATATTAGAGTCCAAAGTTATAATCCACTTAACCGAAACACACACTATTTGGCAAGCAATAGTGTGGGGAACTGTCCATAGTCTTTCGAGGCTTAAGGTAAATCCGAAGGAAACTGGGAACAAGGCTTGAAACTAGGAAGCAAGGTCCGTATTTAAAACGCAAGGCAAGGCAAGACTTGAAACTTGGCAAGATCAAACTTGAAACAAGGCAAACATGAAACAAGAACTGAGTCCACAGAAGTCCGTGGAACAAGGCAAGGCTGGAAACTTGATCCGGGAAACAGGGAACTGAGTACGAAGTCTACACACGATCTCACTCCTCTAGCTGACGAATTGACTCCGCAAGATTTCTTTTGCGGCAAAACACCTAAATAGGGTCTCGTTTCCCGCCAGAAGAACACTTTCTCTGGAGAACTAGAAGTGAAACCCAACTCTGTCCAGATGCATGACTCCTTAGAATTTCCCAAGGGAAGCAGAGCTAATCAGCTAATTGTTTGGCTGCGATTCTGGCGCTCCGGCGATTCGCCTCCCTCGCTCCTCTATCTCTATTATAATTGTCCTTTCGAGAAAACGGGGGAGAATTCTGCCCAAGGCTTGTTTGGCTGACTTCTTGAGGGCAAACATCCTCCAGATGCAGGGGCTCCGTTTCTGGCTGAAACGGTGGGAATCCCATGTTTTCCTCCTCGTCTGCCACAATAGTACTAGGAACAGGACTACAAGGCCCATGAGACATCACATAAATAAATAAATAAAACATCTATCCTGATCACTTAGGTTGGTGTTCGCTCAGGTTGGTGTTTGCCCCTGGTCTCCAGAGCATCCAAAAACAATCTTGTCCCTTCCTCAATGTGGCATCCTTTCAAATCTTTAAACATGGCCCTCATGTCCCCTCTTAACCTCATCTAATATCTCTAACTCCCATTAGAACTTTTAAAGAGTGAGAATGTGATCAAACAGATCAAACTCGCCATGTAAAAATGGGTAGTGATGAGTGGGAAGGAGAAGGAGGAAAAGCCAGAGAGGACAAGATACAAACCTGTTTTTTTAAAAAAAGAATTTTATTAAATTTTTTATACTACATCGAAAGAGTGAGAACAACCAAGGTATAGAAAAGTAGGGAAAAGAGAGAAAGGTAAAAGTCTACAATCTACAAAAATATACCCACACACAAGAAAACAAAAAGCAAATAAGAGGGGAAAAATGACTTCCATTCCATCTTCTTGGATATTTTCTTATTATTCAATAATATTTTTTCTTGCTAAGGAAAAAAATGTATAGCAAAATTGTCTCTCGTGATCTTCATTTTCTCAAATTATCCAAATAGTCCTGAAGATCGTCCCAATTCGTTATTTTCATTATCTTGCCTGTATTTTTCTTCAACAAAAAAGTCAATTCGTCCATATCCTTTATTTCTCTTATTTTCTCCACCCACTCCTCAATTGGTGGGACTGATTCCTGTTTCCATTCTCTAGCGAAAACAATTCTAGCAGAAGTCGTAATATAAGTAAAAAGTTTATCTTCTTGTTCCGTCAATTGTAAGTCTAAATCTGTAAATCCTAATAGATAATACTCTGGTTTTCTTATAAATGTACTTTTTAAAACCTTTTGTGATTCTTCATGAATCTTCATCCAAAACTTTGTTGCTTCTTTGCAAGTCCACCACATGTGATAGAAGGAGCCAACTTGTTCTTTACATTTCCAGCACTTATCAGAAACTGTTTTATACATTTTGGCTAATTGTTTCGGTGTAGTATACCGTCTGTGGAACATTTTTATCCAATTCTCTTTCAAATCCATTGCATATGTATATTTTAATTTTTTGTTCCACATTTGTTCCCATTCTTTCATTTGAACTGGTCTTCTTAAATTTTGGGCCCATTTTATCATACAATTTTTAACCTGTTCCATTTCAGTCTGCCAGGTAAGTAATCTATATATATAAAAGAGTGATGGCATCACGGCGACCCACAAAACAACAAAACTACAGGCCCCCTAACCTGTAGTTTGACAACACAACCCATCATCCACGGCTCTAGGTTGATACAACAAAAAGAAAAGAAAAATAAAGTCCTAATTAGAGGGAGAGGAATAATTGCTTTTATCCAATTGCTGCCAGTTAGAAGGCTAAGCTCCTCCAACTTGGTCTCCTAGCAACCCAATAAAAATAATAAAAAACACTAAAAAATAATTAAAAACACTAAAAAATTAATACAATAAAATACTATAATAACAGCAAATAACTAAAAATAATACAAGAAAATAATAAAATATAATAAATAAAAAGATAACTTACAATAAAATTAATAAAAAAATACAAATAACGTCAAATAAAAATTACACAACAATTTTTAACCAATACCACCACCACTTTGCCACAGCAATGCGTGGCCGGGCACAGCTAGTATATTATAAATATTTAATATTACTTTCTTTTCTAATTTTAAAATCCTATCCCAAGTCACCTCTTCCCAACTAAAACCTAAAACCTGTTAATATGCCGATATATAATCAAGACAAAAACTTTCAAGACTTTGAGACAGTCTGGCTGATACCTCAAAAACTCTTATGCCTCTTTTCCTCTTTTGTTTTGTCAGTGAGGAGGAAGCGGAGCTGTGGGCCAAGCACCAAGATGTGATTTCATTGGTGAACCGGCGGTTGTCACAAAAACTTACGACCAATATTGAGTTAAACCACCTTTACAACCTCCGAAAAGAAGAAGAGGAAGAAACTGTCAGACGAGAGAGTGCCATCGCAGAACTGCAGAAATTAATGGTGGCCGAAGCCACTGAATTTAAAGAGAAAAAGGGAGCGCTAGATACACGGGTATGTTGTCAGGAACTTCATCACAATATGCAAAGGAATCCTTAGTGAGATAGTTTGTACTGATAACTCCACTGGTCCAGCACTGGTCTATAAATGGTCTAGAAGTAGTTGCCAGGCTGGCTACTTGAATGCTCCTGGGTGGAATGTTTTGGTTCTCTGAAGTTATGTTTTGATGCAAAATCTCAATGCAGATATTCTGCAGCCCTGCCTTCATTCTGTACAGTCGTAAACAGATTCCCCAGACTGCAGGCACTTGCCATAATTAGGCGGCTTAACAAAAATCAAAACAAAAAAAAAAGCATACAAACAAAGATTGAAACAAAATTGTCCCATGAAATCTATTGAGTTCTACTTTTGGGCTAGGTTTTCATCTCAGTGGGTGATGCCAGACTGCTTCTCCAAGGAGTTCTGCAAAAGCTCATTTTCTTCAAGATTGCATTGAATTCACCAGAAATTCAATACATCTATATATATAAAAGAGTAATGAAATTTCGGCCTAGGACAAAACAACAAAACTACACATCCCAGAAACACTAAACTTGGCAACACAACTCCTCATCCATGCCTCTACGTTCATACAACAAAAAGAAAAGAAAAATAAAGTCCTAATTAGAGGGAGAGGTATAGTTCACCCTTATCCAGAGAACACTGAACCCAAACTAAGCACACAGACCCAACATGACCAACTGTACATACTGGCAGGGTTTGGGGGTGATTGACATTGGCATATGGGAGTTATAGTTCACCTGTAATCATAGAACATTGAACCCAGCAGATGACGGATCTGGACCAAATTTGGCACACAGACCCAAAATGGCCATATATTCCATATGTCCACACTACCATATATTCCAGTTCAAAGCAAGTAATGTGGGATTTTATTTAGATGTGTGGAAGGGGCCTCAGATCTGAGGATGGAGCTACATTGCCATATAATCCAGTTTCTCAATCCAGATTATCTGCTTTGAACTGGATTATATGAGTCTGCCATATAATCCTGTTCAAAGCAGACAATCTGGACTCAGGAACTGGATTATATGGCAGTGTAGATGGGTCCTGAGGCCTGCCATGAAGATGGGGTTGAAACTGCATTATATGGTCAGTGTAAACGGAAATAATGCAATTCAATGCATTTACACTGCTTTCTACAAGTCTACTCTGACCATATAATCCAGTCCCAAATTGGATTATATGGCAATGTAGATGGGGCCTGAATGGAGTCAGAAAACAACAAAAAAAGGGGGAAAGGGATAACAAATAACAATTTTTGCCGATTTGGCAAAAATTGTGTAAACAATAAAACAAGGAGCCGCTGGTGCTGCAGTGGGTTAAACCCTCGTGCCGCCAGGACTACAGACGGATAGGTTGGCAGTTCGAATCTGAGGAGAGCAGGTGAGCTCCCTCTGTCAGCTCCAGCTTCTCATGCAGGGACATGAGAGAAGTTTCCCACAGGATGGTAAAACATCAAACATCCGGGCGTTTCCTGGGCAACGTCCTTGCAGACGGCCAATTCTCTCACACCGGAAGCGACTTGCAGTTTCTGAAGTCACTCCTGACATGAAAAAAAGATTGATGGCCATGTGCCAAAATAAATCAGGCAATCCCCTACATTATCCTATTTCCATAAGGAACTGAAGACCTGGTGGTGTCGGCAGGATTTTGAGTAATTACATTGGAATACCGCCGATTTCTGGGCCTGAATATATTGCACAAAATTTCCCTAGCCTAAAATGATACATTTTAATATATTGGGTGTATGGTTCCCGCCCCCTTGATCTGGTCATGTAAGTGTGATTTATTGTTATAATTGTATTATTTTACCTTGTTTAATAATGTGTGTTATGTCGTTATGTAATGTTGTGTTGCTTTTATGAGATAGGGCGGTATATACATAAAGTTTTATTATTATTATTATCAACACAACGACGTTGTATGGCACAGCAAACAAGATAGATATGCTGGATTTCGTTTCGCAAAACCACAAGTCGAACACTTCCCAAGTGTCTAGGACTGTGTGATGTATTTTCTGATGATGTGTGCAGATCCCAGTAGGGTGGCCTTTTGCAGTTGGCAGATGGTGATTTTGTCAATGTCTATTGTTTCCAAATGCCGGCTGAGATCTTTTGGCACAGCACCCAGTGTGCCCATCACCACCGGGACCACCTGTACTGGTTTCTGCCAGAGTCTTTGAAGTTCAATCTTGAGGTCCTGATAGCGGCTGAGTTTTTCCTGTTGTTTTTCTTCAATGCGACTGTCACCTGGGATGGCAACATCAATGATCCAAACCTTGTTCTTTTCCACAACTGTGATGTCTGGTGTGTTGTGTTCCAGAACTTTGTCAGTCTGGATTCGGAAGTCCCACAGTATCTTTGCGTGCTCATTTTCCAATACTTTTGCAGGTTTGTGATCCCACCAGTTCTTTGCTGCTGGGAGGTGGTACTTGAGGCATAAGTTCCAATGAATCATTTGGGCCACATAGTTGTGCCTCTGTTTGTAGTCTGTCTGTGCGATTTTCTTACAGCAGCTGAGGATATGATCAATGGTTTCATCGGTTTCCTTGCACAGTCTGCATTTTGGGTCATCAGCTGATTTTTCAATCTTGGCCTTAATTGCATTTGTTCTGATGGCTTGCTCCTGGGCTGCAAGGATCAGGCCTTCTGTCTCCTTCTTCAGGGTCCCATTCGTGAGCCAGAGCCAGGTCTTCTCCTTATCAGCTTTTCCTTCAATTTTGTCAAGGAACTTTCCATGCAGTGTTTTGTTGTGCCAGCTGTCAGCTCTAGTTTGTAGTGCGGTTTTCTTGTACTGGTTTTTTGTCTGCTGTGTTTTGAGGAGTTTCTGATTTTTGACTTCAATTATTATTATTATTATTATTACCAATATGTTGGAGAGGGGGGAAAACATGTTTCACATCGCAGTATAACCTATCTCATTAGCAAAATTGATCAAGCTAATTTCTAGCGATTACAACCTTACAAGAGAATCGCCCAAGCGAATGAACTCCGTAAGGGAAATGGACTATGGAGTAGGTAGAGAGTTGTTTCAGCTTTATTAAAAGGAATTGGCTGTAGATTGCAGATCTTCAAAAGCTACTTGATATCAAGAGGGAAGAATATGCAAACAAAAGGGATGAATATCACCAATTGCTTCCACAACTGGACAACCTTAAGAAGAAAATTGCAGAGCGTAAACAGGTAAGATGACAAGGCTT
The DNA here is from genome assembly GCF_035594765.1 of Anolis carolinensis. Lineage (NCBI taxonomy): Eukaryota > Metazoa > Chordata > Lepidosauria > Squamata > Anolidae > Anolis > Anolis carolinensis. The sequence goes on from NC_085841.1 coordinate 358,233,218, forward strand.
TTGGTTAAATCCTTTGTTTCCATTTGCTTAACATACAGTAGGCATTATACTGTATATACTAGCCTAGTTTTTCAGCCCTTATTTTAAGATTGAAAAAGCCCCCCTCGGCTTATACTCGGGTGAGTGTCCTGGTTGGCTTATATTTGGGTCAGCTTAGACTCGATAATATATGGTACATTTATTCTTTTTCTCTATTATTATTGGTATTATCACATTTATTATTTTTCTCTATTATTGTTGCTGCTATTACATTTATTTTACTCTATTATTATTATTATTATTAATAATAATAATAATAATAGTAATAATAATAATAATACATTTATTATTTCACTCTGATCTTATTATTATTATTGCATTTATTATTTTTACTCTATTATTACTTATATTCCCGTCCTCTTGATCAGGTCATGTAAGTGTTATTTATTGCTATAATTGTATTATTTTACTTTGCTTAATAATGTGTTATTATGTTGTTATGTAATGTTGTGTTGTTTTTATGACTGGAAACCGCCCTGAGTCCCATCCAGGAGATAGGGCGGTATATAAATAAAGTTTATTATTATTATTATTATTATTATTATTATTATTATTATTATTATTATTATTACACAGCAAACAAGATAGATATGCTGGATTTCGTATCACAAAATCACAAGTCGAAAACTTCCCAAGTGTCTAGGACTGTGTGATGTATTTTCGGATGATGCGTGCAGATTATTATTATTATTATTATTATTACATGTATTATTTTACTCTATTATTATTAAAAGGATACATAAGCAAAGCTCATTGACACTGAAGAAGATGAGAATAATGATTTGATCAGAGTTGGACAGTCTTATCTTAAATTTGAGCTTTATATAAATATTCAAAAACATTAAACCTACTGATGCCTCAATTAATGTAATTTTATTGGTATCTATTTTTATTTCTGAAATTTACCACCCTCGGCTTATACTGGAGTCAATGTTTTCCCAGTTTTTTAATGGTAAAATTAGGTGCCTCGGCTTATATTTGGGTCGGCTTATACTCGAATATATACGGTAGTTATTTGACACAATGGGAGCTGCCTTTTCTCTCTGATTTCCATTTAGTTTCTCAGCATGAAGCTAGAGATCCTCCTTTGAGTGTAGTACTAAATTGGCTCAGCAAAAACCTAGATGTGAGCACCAAAACTTGTAATGCTATTGGTAAGAAATCACCGTGGAGTGCTGAGTTCTGACATGTGTTGCTAGCTTTTATGAGGCCTTGGATAGTACTCTAAAGTAGTGATTTAATAAGTATTATTTTAAAAAATCTCTACCTTTTGTGTATGATATTTAACCCTGCTGAATGTGAGTTTTGTTTTTTTTACGTTTGATAGATCATCAGTGATTTGAGGGCTGAGCTGGGACAGCTTTTCAAAAGAGTTAAATCTCAAATACATGTATTTGAGCAGAACAAGGCTAAAAAAGAAGAACTCCTCCAAAAGAAGTAAGAAGACTTACTAATTTTTTAAAAATGTTTTATATATTTCAATGTCCCTTAGGTTTATCTTGATACTAGTATGAAACAAAGTATACGTGTCTCGTATTAGGGTTGTCCAAAATTTTGTAATGATTCTTAATTCGGAATGATTTCAGATTGTTCTCGCTTTTAGAACCGAGTATTGAAACGTTTTCCCTGGGCGCAACTGGCAATGTAATTCGAACCATCGTTGGCCCATTCTCTAATTGTGTCTTAATGTTTCGTTAAATTTTTTCCTCCCAAAATTTATTTTATATTGTTTAAAAATATTTAAAAAAATTTTTTTTTTGTTTCTGCAACCTAACTTGAATGTGAGCCTAGCGCAGCCTAAAATGGCTGCTGCTCCCTGGCCAATCAGAGACTTCCACGATGGCTGGAAAAGGTGGGGGCTAGCGTCCTCCGCGTCCACGTGGAAGATCTCTATAAAAAACCCCTCCCCAACCCAGGCAAGCCATTCGGGGCTAGGATACCGAGCAGAGAGTGTGGTTCGCGCCGCGCTGGGAATCAAGCTGCTTGCTTGCTTGCATTGAGGGGAGAGAGGGCTAAGTGTTCTGGCTATAGAGGGTTGAGTGTCTGTTGTTGCTGGTTCGATATTGTGTTTTGTTTTGTTTTTTTGGGAAATTGGCTTGGGGTTTGTGGGATGTGGCAGAGTCCTTGCTGTGGCTTTAGGCAATTTTTATTTTTAAAGGACGTGGGTGCCAAGGCATTGCTTTCCTGACGCTCCATTTCTAAACCTCTGCCTTTTTTTTGAATTTAGCAATCACTAGATCAGCCCTTCGTTGCAATCCTGAAAGGGGGGGGGGACATTGAAAGTTATAGTTTCCAAAGGACGTCTGCGTTCCTGCAAGTGCAGTGCTTGGGGTCCTATCCTTCTACTCCAGAGACCCTCTGCCTTTTTCTTTTTTTTTGGAATTTAGCAATCACTAGATCAGCCCTTCTTTGCAATCCTGGAAGGGGGGGACATTGAAAGTTATAGTTTCCAAAGGACGTCTGCATTCCTGCAAGTGCAGTGCTTGGGGTCCTATCCTTTTCTACTCCAGAGACCTTCTGACTTTTTCTTTTTTCTTTTTGGAATTTAGCAATCACTAGATCAGCCCTTCTTTGCAATCCTGAAAGGGGGGGGGGGGCATTGAAAGTTATAGTTTCCAAAGCACATTGCCAATCCTGTCAAGGCATTGCTTGGTGTGTGCTGCGTTTCTAATCCAAAGTCCTCAGCCAGAGTTTTATTTTTGCCATCACAAGGTCAGCCAGGGGCACCATGAATCAATAAGGTCCAAGGCAATTTATGGTTTCCAAAGGACGTGGGCACTCCTGCCAAGGTATTGCTTCCCTCACGCTCCATTTCTATTCCCAAGCCTTGGGCTGAGTTTTATTTCTGCAATCACAAAGTCAGACATTGATTTGATTCAATAGAGGGTCCACAGCAATTTATTGTTTCCAAAGGACATTGCCAATCCTGTCAAGGCATTGCTTGGCGTGTGCTGCGTTTCTAATCCAAAGTCCTCAGCCAGAGTTTTATTTTTGCCATCACAAGGTCAGCCAGGGGCACCATGAATCAATAAGGTCCAAGGCAATTTATAGTTTCCAAAGGACAGTGGCACTCCTGCCAAGGCATTGCTTGGCGTGTGCTGCATTTCTAATCCAAAGTCTACACAAGTAGAAGAGGGACTTTTACAGTGATAAGAACCCAATTGAACAGGAAATAAGATTTTCAAACCAGGAACAGGTTTCTTCAAATATTGAAAAATAGTGTATTATAAAAAGTTATGAAAATTCGCAAAAAATCATAGGAGACAGGAAACATTCTGCAATTTGTTGAGCAAAGAGTGTTGAATGTGATCTCCTACTGTACCAAATTTGATGAGGATAGCTCCCCCCCCCCGGTTTCCTTTTTTTTTTTTTGGCGATTGCACATGCGCGTCCGCCATTTTAGAAACATTAAGAATCATTACGAATTTTTGGAAATATCAGAAATTTTTGGGTGAAAAATTCAGAAATACTTTCTATATCGAAGCGCCGGCACCCCCTACTTTAGAAACGAGAATTGAAACATTTTTTCCATCGATCGGACAAGCCATATATATATATATATATATATATATATATATATATATATATATATATATATATCCCCAGTTCAAAGCAGATAATGTGGATGACCTGGTTTGATAATTTGGATTATATGGCAGTGTAGAAGGGACCTGTGACGTTTAGTGATTTTTCTCCATGTCCTCATGAGTCCTCTCTCAATTATCCAAGATGTTTTAGATTAGCTATCTTAGATTAGCTTTCTGCATAACTTTCCTATATTACAATGGAGTTCCTACAATAAAGCTCAATTTTATTTTCCCAAGCAATTGGTGTGTTGCTCCTTAAATTAAGGAGCTTAAATCATCGAATGCTTTTTTAACACTTCTAACATGCACCACAGATATTAATCTGCATAAAATGCAAATTATCTACTTTGAACTGGACTGTATGGGACTCATATAATCCAGTTCAAAGCAGGTAACATGGATTATCTGATTTGATAATCTGAACTACATGGCTGTGTAGAAGGGGCCATAGTCTTCATGCAGTAATCTCCTAAATCAGGGGTCCTCAAACTTTTAAAGTAGAGGGCCGGTTCATGGTCCCTGAGACTGTTGAGGGGCCGAATTATCATTTGAAAAAAACAAAAACGAACAAATTCCTATGCACACTGCACATGTCTTATTTGTAGTGCAAAAAAAAAAAAACCCCTCCCAACAACAATTATTTATTTATTTATTTACTACATTTATACCCTGCCCTCTCTCGCCCCGAAGGGGACTCAAGAGCAGTTTACAAATTGCATGTACATACAACATATTATATTAATGGCATAGCACAATATTAGCATTATATATTACTATATTGTACTATACCACTATACTGTAATATTATTAGTAATATTACATTTAATATATAATGTATAATTAATTAATATTATTATGTTGCATTATTATTAGTATTATATTGTATGACATTATAATATTAGTATCAATACTATATGTATACACAATATATTCTATTATTACCATAGCACAATATTAGTAAATGAAAGAACAATACAATATTTAAAAATAAAAACAATTTTAACCAACATACAGTAAACCTATCAGGATTTCAATGGGAAGTGTGGGCCTGCTTCTGGCCAATGAGATAGTCAAGTTAAGCAGGGTTGTTGTTGTTGTTGTGTGCCTTCAAGTCATTTCAGACTTTGGGCAAGCCTAAGTCTAAAACTGAGAGCAGGGGCCAGGTAAATGATCTTGGTGGGCCGCATCCGGCCCCCGGGCCTTAGTTTGGGGACCCCTGTCCTAAATGCCTGCATCTCCCTTGCTCTATTCCTACTCTTGAAGCAGGTTTATTGGAGGAAAAGGGGAAAGGGGTGCTGGATAGGATACCACTTCCACAACATCCCCAGAAAGACATCTATAGCCCCTTCTACACTGCCATATAATCCAGATTATCAAATCAGATAATCCACATGCGTTATATGACTCTATACTGCCATATAATCCAGTTCCAAACAGATAATCTGGACGTTATATGGCAGTGTAGAAGGGGCCTATAACTCCAGATTACACATGCATATATCACCAACAGGATTCTGGTTGTTATACTATTGTCTTGACCCAGATTCTGCATAGACTCCAAGTTATGTAAGAAGCTGCCTTTGTACCGTGTCAAATTGCATGTTGCCCAGTATTGTATAATTTTACTGTCTGTGCCTTTCTGAGTTCTTATATGGAGAATGCTCTGTATGTGCTACAGTATTTGCATTTTTGTCACTGGCACTTCTGTTCCACGGCTGAGCTCCAATCCCCTTTAAAAGCTGGAGCATCTGTCTTCAGAAGTGAGATTTCCTGTTCAGAAGGGAATAGTAATTCTGCTCATGGAAGAGCTTTGCCCTTGACTTTGAACAATCTTTCAAAGTTGTATCTGTCATCCTTAGCTGGTGGCCTCTCTTCCCCACTTTCTTATTTTCCTCATTTATGTCATTTATGATATTTGTGATCCCCTAAGTGAACTACAGCCCAGTCACTCTGAATCTGCCATGTTTCCTTTAACTGTTGTGGCTGATAGGTTACTGAAAGAACTACAATTTATTGACATACAGTAGTCCATTGACTTGTGGGGTCCCGCAGGCGTCAATACTGTCCCCCATGTTGTTCAACATCTACATGAAGCCGCTGGGAGAGATCATTCGGAGTTTCGGGGTGCGGTGTCATCTGTACGCAGATGATGTCCAGCTCTGTCACTCCTTCCCACCTGTCACTAAGGATGCTGTCCAGGTCCTGAACCGGTGTCTGGCTGCTGTATCAGACTGGATGAGGGTGAACAAATTGAAACTTAATCCAGACAAGACAGAGGTCCTCCTGGTCAGTCGCAGGGCTGAACAGGGTATAGGGTTACAGCCTGTGTTGGATGGGGTCGCACTCTCCCTGAAGACACAGGTTCGCAGTCTGGGGGTTCTCTTGGACTCATCGCTGAGCCTGGAGCCCCAGGTCCCGGCGGTGGCCAGGGGAGCCTTCTCACAACTCCGCCTTGTGCGCCAGCTGCGCCCGTTCCTTGGGAGGTCTGACTTGGCCACGGTGGTCCACGCTCTGGTTACAGCTCATTTGGACTACTGCAACGCGCTCTACGTGGGGCTGCCTTTGAAGACGGCTCGGAAGTTCCAACTAGTACAACGGGCGGCAGCCAGACTAATAACAGGAGCGGCTTACAGGGAGCGTACTACTCCCATGCTGAGCCAGCTCCACTGGCTGCCGATATGCTACCGAGCCCAATTCAAAGTGCTGGTTTTGACCTACAAAGCCCTAAATGGTTCTGGCCCATCTTACCTGTCCGAACGTATTTCCCCCTATGAGCCTTCTAGAACTCTTAGATCATCGGGGGAGGCCCTGCTCTCGGTCCCACCAGCCTCGCAGGTAAGGCTGGTGGGAACGAGGGACAGGGCCTTCTCGGTGGTGGCTCCTCGGCTGTGGAACACCCTCCCCAGCAACATACGGCAGATACCAACTCTCCTAGGCTTCGGGAAAGCCTTAAAGACATGGTTGTGCACACAAGCTTTTAATGAATGAGAACATGGACTTTACATGACCTGTACGAAGATTTATTGAGGATTCTGGATGAATGGATTCTAATCTTGGACATGCTTAAAATTTTATATAATGTGTTTTTATTTTGTAATGGTATCTGTTTTATATGGAGTTGTTTTTTAGATTGTTTTATATGAATTGTTGTTTTTACATTGTTTTTAGGCATTGAATTTTTGCCTATTTACTGTAAGCCGCTTTGAGTCTCCTAGGAGAGAAAGGCGGGGTAAAAGTAATGTAAATAAATAAATAGTCTCACTTATCCAACACTCGCTTATCCAAGGTTCTGGATTATCCAAGCCATTTTTGTAGTCAATGTTTTCAATATATCGTGATATTTTGGTGCTAAATTCGTAAATACAGTAATTACAACATAACATTACTGTGTATTGAACTACTTTTTCTGTCAGATTTGTTGTATTACATGATGTTTTGGTGCTTAATTTGTAAAATCATAACCTAATTTGATGTTTAATAGGCTTTTCCTTAATCCCTCCTTATTATCCAAGATATTCGCTTATCCGAGCTTCTGCCAGCCCATTTAGCTTGGATAAGTGAGACTCTATTGTACTATGTTTTGAAAAAGCCTGTATGGCAAGAACAGAACCTAAGAAGATGAGCGTTTCTACGAGGGTTGGATGAAAAGTAATGCCTCCACCTTCATAACTCCTCAGCAGATGGCAATCCTGGTATGCGCCAGGTCCTGGCTTGTTCAGTAGACTCTCCTCTACAGTTCCATTTGGCGGGAAGCCTTAGCATTGAACGGTTGTGTTGTTAAAGTGTGAAGTAGGGAACCCTGCGCAGATGGTCGGTCAATGTGATTTAAGCAATAGGAAGTCATTGAGTTCTTGACAGCAGAAAGTGTCACCCCAAAGGAGATTTTATGGGGATTGTGTTGATGTGAGTACTGTGTGTCGTTGGGCGAATAAGTTTAAAGATGTTGAGGTGGGAACATCTGACTTGTGTGAGAAACAAAGAGTTGGATGTCCTGTGACAGCAACCACTGAGTTTCACAAGCAAAAGGTGGACAGATTGATTCAGGACGATCGTCGTATCACTCAGAGAGAAATTTCAAGCACAATCGGCATTTCACCAGAATGTGTGGGTCACATGATTGCTTTGCTTGGCTATTGGAAGGTCTGTGCACGATGGGGACTGTGAGACGCTGGTTGCGGAAACAGAGTGTTGACTTCTTCCGTGACGTGCTGCATTATCACAGGATGTCTACATCCTACACCAATGGACAAAATTATACTGCTTAGCCAGCATCGTACCACCTGACATCTGCCGGGAAGTAGCAGCCAACAATGAAAGGACCAAGGCATTGACATCTCCGGCCCATCCCCTGTTTGGATATCAGCCAGCACGCCAATACCTTAAATCAAGAAATAGCTTTCCAAGATCTACAGAGATACTCGCAGGAACACCTCAGCAAGCAAGAGACCAAAAGTGGCAGGCTAAAACCTGAAACTTCAATCAGTCGCTGACACCAGATGAGAGACTCCCCCTGGGCACACAGAAGACTGGGCAACTTGGAAGGCATTGAACAGACTGCGCTCTTGCACCACAAGATACAGAGCCAACCTTAAGAAATGGGGCCACAAAGTGGAGTCCACAACATGCGAGTGTGGAGAAGAGCAAACCACAGACCACCAACTACAAGGCAGCCTGAGCCCTGCCACATGCACAATGGAGGACCTTCTAACAGCAACACCAGAGGCACTCCTGTGCTGGTACAGCTGTACTAGAAGCTCTAACTTAATTTTATTCCTGCTGTTTGCAGTCATAGGGCAGGCCGCCTGTCCATCATCATTAAGTTTGGTTCCACCCCTTGTTCAGGGCTCTGGTAGGGAAGGAGCCATTTTTAAATCAGTCTCACTTAAGGAAGCTAAGCTATAGGATGTAGACCAGCTCGTCCCGTAGAAAAGCTTCATATCTCACAAACATCCAGGGATATAGAACATCCGAGGAATCAGAAACAAAAATTCCAGGGGAACGGTCCCAAAGGTTCTGGCTAAGAGATCATAGCCTCTCAGCCTCACAGCTCCTGAGGGAAACAGCCCTAAAGTTTCCAAAAAAACCTCAGAGAGAGAACAGCATCACAGATCCAGGGAACCCCAGCTGAAACATCTGCAAGCCTTGGTTGGTAGGTCTACTCGATACTCAGACGCATTTGGAATCGGTAGTAGGTCCCACATCAGCTAGGCCCATATGATAGACAGCCTGGGAGAGGTTATAAGGGGATTTTCCTCTTACAGAGAAAGTACAGTCATCCAAAGTCAATTGCCCGTCCCCTGGGGACAAGATTGAAAAGCCAACAGTTTATTAAGGAAACCTTGAAGTGTTATTTGACTCCTTAAAGATGTATTATTTGTTCAACAATAAAGACTTTGTTATTTCATTAAAGACTCAAAAGACCATCCCTTTCAGGAAAATCCTCAAGAACCTCTCTTTGAGGCGCCCTGGCTTCCTGCTGGGCATAAAGTATACGTCCTATACAAAAGACAATAGTTACAGGTCCAACGCGTGACAGAACAACTCCAAGTGGCCAGCTTCTGAGCAAAAGACATTTGGTATTCATGCCAAGTTTTTTTTCTTTTAAAAAAATCTCTATGTTTGCAAATCCATTACAACTTATACCCTCGGTTTGCTTCTGACAAGAGAAATAAATAAGCTTGTGCAGCATCCAAAAGCTTTATTGGGGGGGGGGGGGATCATTTTGGATTGTAATACACAGAATCCCCAATCAGTAATTTTATTCAGACTCTAGCAGGCTTGTTTTTACAGTGAATATTAATTTCTTTCTGCTCTTCTTCAGGGTGGATCTTAAGATCAGAGCAGCTTCATTGCATGGCGTCTTCAGCCAAGAAAAAGAAGATCTGCTACAGAAGATACTGCTGGTAAGATGGCAAGGATTTTGCATGCTTTGACAAGCTGTGATTCTGCCTCAGAAAATACTGACAGACAAGGGAAGGGCCAACAAATGACTTCATCCCACGCTGTGTCCCCAGCATTTCTAAACTCTTAAAACACAGAGCCCGTCAGACAAGGCTAGATTGTTCCATGCATTGCCCGTTTGACTCTGTTTCTGAACTGTATGGAAATGCAAGGTTTTTAAAGACGGGGAGGAATCGACTCCAATGGTATCCCTCTGCATAGAAATTGGTAAAGCCAGCTACATAATAATATCTAATACTCATATTATACTATACTAATATTATAACATATTGTATAAACATATAATATTGATAATAATATTATGATGTAATACAATGTAATAATAATAATAATACGCTATTATACTTGTATATTTATATTACATCTAATATTACTAATAATATTGAAATATAGTCATATAGTACAATATAATAATATATAATGCTTATATAGAGCTTATATTGTGCTATACTAATAATATAATACATTGTATGTATATATAACTTGTAAGCCGCCCTGAGTCCCCTTCGGGGTGAGAAGGGCGGGATATAAATGTCGCTAATAAATAAATTAATATATTGAAATGGGATAGTAATTGTTCTATTTCTCCAACTTTAATCTGTTTTTTGAATTTTTTAAGTGGGTGGAATTTATGTGCCCCTCGACTTTATTGCCACCGTTATTCTGTGAACACAGGGAAGGACGGATCATTATTTCATGATTTTTTTTTCCATATTTTTATTGCTGCAACTGTGGAATTTTGAAGATAGGCGTGGTGTGGAATTTGCATGATCCCGCCCACTGCCTCTCCCTTAACCCTTTCCTACTCTTTTCAACTCTGTCTGCATAACAAACAGAGCAGAAGTGAGCAGCAACTAAACATACTGGAGGCGTTTGGGGAATTGAGTCCACATGATGGAAGTTGTAGTTCACCCTGCAACAAGTATTGATAGAGTTTCAGGGGGTTAATCTGGCATGATGTGAGTTGTAGTACACAACCTTATGCATTTTGTAAAATAAAAAAAACGACTTCTTCTAATAACCTAGACCAATGATGGGCAACCTTTTGCACTTGGTGTGTCAAAATTCACCAAAAAACCTAGCACGACTTGGGTCGTGTGTCATTTTGAGGTAAAAAACCCATAATTTCGCAATATGTATCATTTGAATAACAAAAATGTATAATTGTAATATATAACTGTACTTAATAAATCGAAAACTATTTACTACCATTGTTTCCATGTACAACAATCTATGGTACCTCTTGCAGTTTCCACGTAGTTTCAATGTAGTCATGAATAATGAATAATATAATAATAATATAATAGTAATAATATGATAATATACTACAATAATAATAGAATAATAATAGAATTCATATATATATATATATATATATATATATATATATATATATAAATGTAATGTGCATAATTCCCATGGAGTAAACAACAAAACCACTGGACCAAATCACACCAAATTTGGTCACAAAAGGCATAGTCATCCAATCAATCTGCATGCAGCAGCGTGTCAGCAAAAATGGCTAGGCGTGTCAGTGCTGACATGCGTGTCATAGGTTGGCCATCACTGACGTAGACAATGCCGGGTACCCAAGCTAGAAAATAAATAAAAACGAAAAGGGAAAGAAGTAGGAGACTGTGTTCTTCCGTGTGATGGGAAATGAAATGAATGATTTGTCTGGAAACGGGAGTGGGAGATAGGGCAGTATAGAAATGAAGTGTTGTTGTTGTTGTTGTTGTTATTTTATTATGACACAGCAAACAAGATAGATATGCTGGATTTCGTATCACAAAATCACAAGTCGAACACTTCCCAAGTGTCTAGGACTGTGTGATGTATTTTGGATGATAAGTGCAGATCCCAGCAGGGTGGCCTTTTGCAGTTGGCAGATCATGTTTTTGTCCATGTCTATTGTTTCCAAATGCCGGCTGAGATCTTTTGGCACGGCACCCAATGTGCCCATCACCACCGGGACCACCTGCACTGGTTTCTGCCAGAGTCTTTGAAGTTCAATCTTGAGGTCCTGATAGCGGCTGAGTTTTTCCTGTTGTTTTTCGTCAATGTGACTGTCACCTGGGATGGTGACATCAATGATCCAAACCTTTTTCCTTTCCACAACTGTGATGTCTGGTGTGTTGTGTTCCAGAACTTTGTCAGTCTGGATTCGGAGGTCCCACAGTATCTTTGCGTGCTCATTCTCCAATACTTTTGCAGGTTTGTGATCCCACCAGTTCTTTGCTGCTGGGAGGTGGTACTTAAGGCATAAATTCCAATGAATCATTTGGGCCACATAGTTATGCCTCTGTTTGTAGTCTGTCTGTGTGATTTTTTTACAGCAGCTGAGGATATGATCAATGGTTTCATCAGTTTCCTTGCACAGTCTGCATTTTGGGTCATCAGCTGATTTTTTGATCTTGGCCGTAATTGCATTTGTTCTAATGGCTTGCTCCTGGGCTGCAAAGATCAGGCCTTCTGTCTCCTTCTTCAGGGTCCCATTCGTGAGCCATAACCAGGTCTTCTCTTTATTAGCTTTTACTTCAATTTTGTCAAGGAACTTTCCATACAATGTTTTGTTGTGCCAGCTGTCAGTTCTAGTTTGTAGTTTGGTTTTCTTGTACTGAATTATTATTGTTGTTGTTGTTGTTGTTGTTATTATTATTTGTTTCTAGGCTGAGGAGCAGCTGGACCTGGCAAAGCGATGCTATGAAAAGCTGAAAAACGAACATGAACTCTATAGTGAACAATTAGAAGCATATGTCAAAGAAGAAGAATATTACCGTCAGGAAAGAGACAAGCTTAATGAAGAGTATGTTCATTCTCAGTATAATGCTACCTTGCTATATAAAGAAGTTTTAAAATATATAATTGATACAAGCACATATTGCTTCCCCGGTTGATCCTGACTCTTATTTTTCTTCTCTTGTTATGTTGCTTTTGCTTGGGAAATAATTTCATTGGAGGAGTTGGAATTAAATGGAGGATTTAATATGAACTGAAACTCGTTTTATTAAGAAATACATTGCTGGGCCATATTGTCAGGCACAGATACACTATCCTACAAACCCATACACATATTTTTTGAGCACAAAATGATATTTAATTTAACAAACACAATTAATACTAAACATTTGAATTACAGAATTTGATACGTTCCAACAGGATTCATCATACTATAAAATAAACACACATACATAAGTACAACATTGTTTCTACTTCTGAAGAGAAAATACTGTACCGTATATACTTGAGTATAAGCCGACCCAAATATAAGCCAAGGCACCTAATTTTATCACAAGAAAACTGGGAAAACATTGACTCAAGTATAAGCCGAGAGTGGTAAATTTCAGAAATAAAAATAGAAACCAATAAAATTGCATTAATTCAAGGCATCGGTAGGTTAAATGTTTTTGAATATTTATATAAACTCTAATTTAATATAAGACTGTCCAACTTTGATTAAATCATCATTCTCATCTTCTTCAATGTAAATGTCCTTATGTATCCTTTTAATAATAATAGAGTAAAACAATAAATGTAATAACAATAATAATATTAGAGTGAAATAATAAATGTATTATTAATAATAAAAATAGAGTAAAATAAATATAATACTAACAATAATAATAGAGTAAAATAATAAATGTAAAATACCAATAAAAATAGAGAAAAATAATAAATGTACCATATATACTCAAGTATAAGCCAGGCAGGACCCTGACTCAAGTATAAGCCGAGAGGAGCTTTTTCAGTCCTAAAAAAGGGCTGAAAAACTAGGCTTATACCCGAGTATATACAGTATACAGTAGAGTCTCGCTTATCCAACATAAACGGGCCGGCAGAATGTTGGATAAGCGAATATGTTGGATAATAAGGAGGGATTAAGGAAAAGCCTAAGGAAGAATTAAGGAAAAGCCTATTAAACATCAAATTAGGTTATGATTTTACAAATTAAGCATCAAAACATCATGTTACACAACAAATTTGACAGAAAAAGTAGTTCAATACACAGTAATGTTACGCTGTAATTACTGTATTTATGAATTTAGCACCAAAATATCACGATATATTGAAAACATTGACTACAAAAATGGCTTGGATAATCCAGAAGCTTGGATAAGCGAGGCTTGGATAAATGAGACTCTACTGTATTTCTAAACATAGTGTTTAGATACACTATTGAGGTTTTGCAGGAATGTTGGCTGTGGAAAATTGGCCCCTTTTTACTTGTCTCCCTTATTACAACACACTGTGATTTTTTAAAAAAATGTTGTTTGCTTTTGGGGTGCGGTGGGTTGGAAACGTATGTTATAAATATTAAATGTATACATTCTAAAATGTTCAGGTTTCTAACCAGTTTCCCCTTCTCCTTGATAGCCTTGAACATTTATCCAACATGCTCACTGAGAAGCTCGACGGTATAGCCTGGCGGTACATGGAGACAAGAACTATAGAAGAAGAGATAGAAAGACTACAGGAAGTCTATGAGTAGGTTTCATTTTGGACTAAGAAGTGCAAACATGTTATGGGAAAGTGGACTGTGACTTAACCAGGAAAGTTTGCAATGCATCCAGTGTGTCCTTGGGCTGCATAGGATAAGTATCCACAAGGAGATTCCCTATATCAGGACTACACAACCACCATGCAGAATAGAAACAATGCTGTCTGGCTATCAGCAAAATGCATCCACTGTGCAAAGGTGACTTCTTTGTCCCCAGACATGTGTTGATTCATACATGGGCAAATCTCAAATTGGTTACCAGCAAAGATCTGTTAATTGCTTTGTGGGTCCTGGCACCAAATGGGGTCTCCTTAGCTCAGTGTTGGGGTCCCGAAAAATATGGCAACAATAAAAGGTTTCAGAACATCATGTAGAGCAGGCATGGGCAAACTTGGTAGGCTGTTAGGAATTGTGGGAGTTGAAGTCCAAAACACCTGGAGGGCCCAAGTTTGCCCATGTTTAGACCAGCATTTATCAACCTGGGGGTCGGGACCCCTGTGGGGGTTGTGAGGGGGTGTCATAGGGGTTGCCAAAGACCTTCAAAAAAAACACATATTTCTGATGGTCTTAGGAACCTCTTTGGTCGAGAAGGCTGAATATCTCTTTGCCTGTCCTTCTCTTCCCTTTTGGAAACAAATGGCGAATCCTCCCACCAAAAGCCCAATTTGCCCAATTCTATCGTTGGTGAAGTTCAAGGGACAGTTTGTAGGTGAACTATAAATCCTAGAAACTACAGCTCCTAAATCTCTATTTTCCGCAAACTCCACCAGTGTTCACATTTGGGCATATTGGGTATTTGTGCCAAGTTTAGTCCAGATCCATCATTGTTTCTGTCGCACCGCAGGCTAAGTTCACCTTGCTATAGACACCCAGTCAGACACACAAGTAGTCTTTTGAGGTTTTTATTAAGCAAAGCAGAATATAAATCAAAAGGTAATTCAAAGTTGTAGGGAAAGAGTCAATAGGTCCAATAGATGCACAAAGTATCTAAATGTCTAATAATCCAAAAGGCTAGGTCCATAGGTTCAAACAGCATGGCAAGATCAATAATCCATAAGGCAAAGAATTAGTCCATAGAGTCCAAAGAACAAGGTCTAAGAATCCAAGATAATCCACAAGGCAAGGTATTAGTCCATAGAGTCCGGAGAACAAGGCCCAAGGATCCAAGAACGCTGGCAAGGTAAAACATCCACACAGATGAAGCGATGAATTGCTCTGACAAAGAATAATCTGTGAAAGCATACTTTAATAACAACTCAGGAATGCATTTCTCTTCCCACAGCTAGACACGTTTGCGCACTAAACGCTCACTTCTACGGACCTGGGAACCCATTCAAGACAAACGGTCCTCTCTAGATAACTCATTGCTTGTGCTACCGTTATCTTGCACCTGGTCAGGAGCTAAACTGTCACCCTCATTATTTTCCAAGGCTGAAGTTTCTCCCTCATCATTTCTCAAGAGAAGAATGTCAGCCTGACCGTTATCTGTTTCTCCTGGAATCAGCAGTTCATCCTGCTCAAACTGAAACTGCATCTCTGAGCTGACTTCAGCCTCAGACTGCTGATCTTGAATCCCAAAACCAGAATCCCCTTCATCTTCATCCTGAATCTGGCCAGCCTGTGGCTGGGATACAACAGTTTGAGTCCTCAGTGCTCTTTGGATGTAGGTGAACTACAACTCTGAAAAATAAGGTCAATGCCCAACAAGCCCTTCCAGTATTTTCTGTTGGTCATGGAAATTCTGTATGCCAAGTTTGGTTCATTTCCATCACTGATGGAGTTCAGAATGCTCTTTGATTGTAGGTTAACTACAACTCCCAAATGACAAAATCAAGATGGACTTAAAGCTAGTTTTAAAAAATGTGTAATAAACACCGAGAGAGAATTGGGAAGCCTTGACTCTAGAGTGTTGGAACTGGAGATCAGCTATTACCAACAGTGCTATGGATTTTGAAGAGGCACGAATGGAGGGTGAAAGGGAGAAAGGTGTCAAGAGGAAAAAGGTGTGTCAAACAAATCCTTGTCAGGACCATCTTCCATTTGCAAATCCCTATCCTCATTGTGAAAGACCATGCAAATCCAAAATAGGTCTCCACAGTCACTTATGGACAGAGTCACAAGACTCTGCCCTTGGAAGACAATAATACTTGGCCACAACAGAGCACCTGTATAATTCCTTATGCCCCATCCAATGTTAATGAACTTCCTCTTAAACTTACAAAAGTTTTCCAAGGATAACAAGAGGCTTAGTGGTGGTATTAATTCTAAACAATACTTAACCTCAGCAGCCAGTAGTTCCTCCATTCCTGTAGAACCACTCTGAAAACCCAAACAAATGTCCATAGTCTGCTCCTGGATAGAAAAATATATGTTTTGTTATGTACAGAGCAAGGAAGGGGCTATCATATCATCAGCCTTGAAATGTTACTTTTATTGCGCCAAAATGCTAATGTGTATGTGTGCGTGTGTAAAGAAATCCTTGCAAAGAAATCCTTGCAAAAGTTGGTTTGCAAAGGGAACTCTGCAAAAGAGCTCAGCCTTTTTGCAGAGGCAAGGCCACGCCTAAAACAATGTATCTATTTGATGGCAGGTGGCTGAGTTTGTCAGTTGGAAATCTGGGCTTCAAGAGAAAGCACAGAAAGGGACATGCTCTCTCTAGCTACGGTCAAGTAGCTGTTTTGAATATGCTATGCTGTATATATTGATGCTGATTGATTAGGTTATTGATCTTATGCAACTACATGGACATTGTACGATTGCAGAACTGTTTTGTATTTCAACTCAACAAGCAAGAGTAAAGTTTCCTTTGTTCATTTTCAATTCCTCTGCCTGGTCTGAGTCTTTTGCACATGGTGTTATCTGGATGCTACTGATTCCGCTATACTCTCACCTGGTAACAACTTTGTCTTCACTTTCAAAATCAGCTTAGTGATGGAAGGAGTGGAAGTAAAGGAATATATCTTAGAACAATGGTTCTTAACCCAGTGGTTCCCCAGATGTTTTGGCCTTCAACTCCCAGAAATCCAAACAGCTGGTAAACTGGCTGGGATTTCTGGGAGTTGTAGGCCAAAACACCTGAGACCCACAGGTGGAGAACCACTGACTTGAAGTATGTTTTAAGAAAAATATGTAGAAGACCTTACTATTTGACATCTCCCTTCTTGTTTCAGATCGTCACAGAATACCTATGCAAATGAGATATCAAATCTGGAGATGACATTACAGAAAGAAGGAGAGAGAAGGTAGAAATTATCTCTGAAAATAAAGAGCTGGCATACATTTGCAGTTCTCTTGATATTTCCAAATAAATGTTTTTCCTTTGATTTGGATAATGCATACATTGACGTCTGCGTCCATGCACTCAAGGCTATTGCTTGACATTACTTATTACTAGTATTACCTTTATTTAAGCCTTGCCTTTCCCCCATGATTGGGATATGGGACTTACAAATTAAAACAATAATAACACAGAATAAAACATATGAAATATTACTTTTCTATTTTGAAAAACACAGTCTTTCAGATAGTCTGGATCTAAGTTGTTATGACAGTTTTAAAGTCATGACTGGCACTTATATTCTGGCCAGAAATGAATCATTCATTTGGAAAAGTCAGCTGCAAATGCTTGACCATGGAAGTGAATAACTTCCAGTGGTGCAGAACCACACATAGAAAACAATGAACAAACTCACTGTCGCAATCGTCTCACATTCTGCCTAGATTTTCAAAGCTCTTTTCACTCTTGTACTGTCCCTGGTTTTTGTTATGCATTCCTACTGTTCTACCATATCACTTTTTAGAAACCACAGCGTTGTCTCCATGAGCTCACATCTCCACAAACTTTTCTATTCAGTTTTATGCTGCCTTCATTGAACTTTTTAAATTGATGAAAACTGTTTTTGTCCTTTAAAAATAATTTTTACATTACATTAGTGATGCTGGGTTTATGGTATGCCATCCTGAAAGTTGCAGATAGAAGACAAGAGATACATATTTTAATTAATAATATTAAGAATAAATAAATAAATGTCCACATGGTCAAGATTGTGTTAATGTCGTTACTGTTTTGGGGATGAAACTTTGAAAAATCACTTTCAAAACGTTTCTTTAGCTTTCTTAGGGTGCATCTACACTGTAGAATTAATGCAATTTGACACAACTTTAACTGCCACGGAATCCTGGGATTTGGAATTTAATAAGACAACAGGATTCCTAGACAGAAAAGGCAAAGGGCTGTATACAATTATAACCCCCATGGCTTCATAGTATTGAGCCATAATGGTTAAAGAGATGTCAAACTACATTAATTCTATGGTGTAGATGCACCCTTGTTACACAAAGAAGTTTTGCTTTTTGAGTATGTATGTGATGTATTTGAGAACTTGAATTGGATCACATGATTGCCAAGTTGTTGTCATTCTCAACATCACTGTTAGCACTATTGTATGATAAATTATATTTATTCATTTATTTACAGTATTTATATTCTGCCCTTCTCACCCCGAAGGGGACTCAGGGCGGATCACGTTATACACATATAGGGCAAACATTCAATGCCCATAAACACATCAAACAGAGACAGACAGTCGCAGAAGCAATTTAACCTTCTCCTGAGGGGATGTTCGATTCTGGCCGCGGGGGGAGCAGCTGCTTCATCATCCACTCTGACGGCACTTCCTCATTCCAACGTTGTAAATTAGTTAAACTTGCCTCCCCACTTTTTTTATAAGTGGTACCTTATTTCCTACTTGATAGATGCAACTATCTTTTGGATTGCTAGGTCAGCAACGGGCAGGGGCTATTTTTTATTTTTAATTGACGGGTGCTCACCCCGCCACAGGCTGGCCTCGAACTCATGACCTCATGGTCAGAGTGATTTATTGCAGCAGGCTGCTCAACAGCTTGCGCCACAGCCCTTTCTGCAAAGGGGTAAATTGAGAACATTATCTTAGTGATTGTTTTCAGCTCCTGAGCAATTTAGCTCTTTGCACTTTATGCTTGTTAATGTATCTCTCCTCCCTCAATCCTAGGGAAAAGTTGCAGAATCAACTAGAAGAAATTAATGCACTGTATCAGAAGCTGATAGCTCAACATGAGGAATTACTGAAAAGTTCAAAGGAGGATGGTGGAGCTGCAAAAGAACAGCTGAGTTTCTTAACTTCGCAGGTATACTTCCCTTAAAGTGATGAAAATCAAATCAAAATGACACATACAGTAGAGTCTCACTAATCCAAGCCTCACTTATCCAAGCCTCTGGATAATCCAAGCCATTTTTGTAGTCAATGTTTTCAAAATATCATGATATTTTGGTGCTAATTTCATAAATACAGTAATTACTACATAACATTACTGCGTATTGAACTACTTTTTGTGTCAAATTTGTTGTAAAACATGATGTTTTGGTGCTTAACTTGTAAAATCATAACCTAATTTGATGTTTAATAGGCTTTTCCTTAATCTCTCCTTATTATCCAACATATTCGCTTATCCAAGCTTCTGCCGGCCCGTTTAGCTTGGATAAGTGAGACTCTACTGTATAGATTTTCTACAGATGGAAGAACTCTCATAGTTATTTTTTCAGATGTTTCCCTGATTAAAATGTAAACTCCCACACACCACTGTCATCATCATCATCATCATCATCATCATCATCATCATCATCATCATCATCATAACAATGGAAGGAATTGTTGTTATGAAAGTCTTTACTGGGCACATGAAACTCTTGAAGTTAAGGGAACACGTACAAGTGTTGACTCACCAAATTCTCATGGATTCAGTTGGTCTGTTGCCATTTGGGTGTCACAACTCCTTTGAAGTCATTCCATAAATGTCAGCCTGAGACATTATATGTGCTCTATATCAGTGGTTCTCAACCTGTGGGTCCCCAGATGTTTTGGCCTTCAACTCCCAGAAATCCTAACAGCTGGTAAACTGGCTGGGATTTCTAGGAGTTGTAGACCAAAACACCTGAGGACCCACAGGTTGAGAACCACTGCTCTATATGGAAACATACAAGGTTTATAGAAGACCTTTTGGCTGGGATAATCAAAGGGAAATCAGGAAATGGGGGAAGTAATAAAATATTGTGTATGCTTAGGTCAGAGGTGTCAAACTTGTGAAGAAAAAAATAACCAGACATGAACAAATGATACAACTTTAGTACTGTGTAATTTATTTGGCAATTCTGTATTCTAATGAAGTGTGTATTCCCTGTTTTGTATGGGTTGGGTCCTGAGTGACCCATAGTTGGGGAAATATCAATTGAATAGGAAATGTTAGGAGCGACATCTGATTTGTGAGCATGAACACAACTACAGTTTTAAAAATTAGGCATCTCCCCCATCCCCAAAATACGTTTCTTTTGGATTGTGCTTCAATACCTGGTGTCATAGGCTGAACAAAGTGCTTAGAGAAAAGGCTATGGGATGAAGGTCCCAAAATCTCTAGCAATGTCTCTCTTGACCCCCAAATTTAATGCTGTCACCTACCACTACACATTACATATCATCTGATATTTTTTACATTTGTCATGATTAGAATGAAGAACTCGACAAAGAAATAAAGAAGTATGAAGAAGAGATGAATCATCTCGCTGCCAAGCTAAAGAAAAAACAAGCGGATTATAAGAAACGTGATGCCAACTTGGAGGCAGAGATCCAGAAACTTGAGGTAAAGGAGTATTTTTTAGAAAAATAAATAATTGAAATATGTGATTTTCCCCCCTATTATATGAATGTTGTTGTTTTTAATGTTGATTTATAGTGATTTGAATGGCTAATAATAATAATAATAATAATAATAATAATAATAATAATAATAATAATAATAATAATAGACATTGACAAAATTACAATCTGCCAACTGCAAAAGGCCACCCTGCTGGGATCTGCGCGCATCATCCGAAAATACACCACACAGTCCTAGATACTTGGGAAGTGTTCGACTTGTGATTTTGTGATATGAAATCCAGCATATCTATCTTGTTTGCTGTGATATAATAATAATAATAATAATAATAATAATAATAATAATAATAATAATAATAATAATAATAATAAATAATTTTATTTTTATACCCCGCCCCATCTCCCCAAAGGGACTTGGGGCGGCTTACATGGGGCCAAGCCCAGGTCACAAACAATATAAAAACATAACAATAAAACAATCAATCAACAATAAAACAATTCATAGGTCCCACAGACAAGAAGTGCAATTTGGGCATTCCTCTGAAAACTGATTTTATCATTTGTGTGGGGCCAATTTTAATTATCTGTAGCCAAATTCTTGTTTTGTGTACATTCTGCTACAGAAGAGGTTGGATATTTTTGTCTGAATAGCCACATTTAGTTCATCACTGATGACACATAGTTGTACATAGTGTGTAAAATCATGCCTGTTGATTGTACCTTAGCACTAAAATTCTTTTAAAAGAAAATTGGAAGAGAAGAGAATCAATTGCTCTGCTGTGTCTCACAATAAAAAAGAAACCTACTACATATATTCATTTATAAGTCTAGAAATCGTGGTCAAAAATCGACCCAAAAAAGCTGGGCTGCCTTCTCCATTGGCCAATGTAAATACTATGCCTTCACTCTTATCAAAAAAGGAACCATCCCTTTCTCTGAGTAGAATGGTGAAAGGTTAGAACTTAGCCCATCTTTTGGGAGAACCCAAAAGAAGCATGGACAACCACATCTCTGCTACAGCAGCTCTTCTGACCTTTGGGATCACCTGGATGGGAAAAGGTGGTGGCCAAGGAGAGTCGATCCCCATTGGTGGCTTTAGTGTTTTCTCCCCTCTGCAGAATGACCACCAACTTAGCCATGGATCACATCAAAATCCATAATTTTGAACTAAAAACCTGCCCCTAACTTACATATGAGGTTGTTTATATGTGAATGCTTATAGTCTGGTTTCTCTTCAGATCGTACTACTTAAAGTAAAGGTAAAAATTTTCCCCTGACATTAAGTTTAGCCATATCCAACTTTGGAGGTTGGTGCTCATCTCCATTTCTAAGCCAAAGAGCTGGCATTATCCGTAGACACCTCCAAGGTCATGTGGCTGGCATGACTGCATGGAGCGCTGCTACTTTCCCGCCAGAGCAGTACCTATTGATCTATTCACATTTGCATGTTTCGGAACTGCTAGGTTGGCAGAAACTGGGGCTAACAGCGGGAGCTGACCCCGCTCCTGAATTCGAACTGCCAACTTTTCAGTCAGCATGTTCAGCAGCTCAGTGGTTTAACCCACTGCACCACCGAGGGCTCCTATAGTACAGTAGAGTCTCACTTATCCAACACTCGCTTATCCGACGTTCTGGATTATCCAACGGATTTTTGTAGACAATGTTTTCAATATATCATGATATTTTGGTACTAAATTCGTAAATACAGTAATTACTACATAGCATTACTGCGTATTGAACTACTTTTTCTGTCAAATGTGTTGTATAACATGGTGTTTTGGTGCTTAATTTGTAAAATCATAACCTAATTTGATGTTTAATAGGCTTTTCCTTAATCTCTCCTTATTCTCCAACATATTCGCTTATCCAACGTTCTGCTGGCCCGTTTATGTTGGATAAGTGAGACTCTACTGTACTTGAAGGTAGTCATAAAATGTTGCAGCTGGTGCTGAAAACAATATAGGACAGCATAAATGTTGTTTGGATTGAAAACAAAACCCTGAGACTAACAGCAACAAATCCTGCAACCCATTCCAGTACATTTGTCTTATATGGATAAGATTGGAATGGGCTGCAAAGATCTTTTGATCAGCAACAATGACCAAACTGTTTGAAAATGGCCAGAGGCTATCAGTTGAACATGTTAGTAGGGAGCAAGAAGTGGTTTGTAGGAAGAAGGTTCAAGCAGAAGAGGATTGAGAGCCAAAAGAAATGTTTGTGAAAAATGTGAGCAGATGGTCTGCTGGGGCTGGATGGCTGAGGCTATTTCTAGAACAGGCATGGGCAAACTTTGGCCCTCCAGGTGTTTTGGACTTCAACTCCCACAATTCCTAACAGCCTACCGGCTGTTAGGAATTGTGGGAGTTGAAGTCCAAAACACCTGGAGGGCCAAGGTTTTGTCAGAGTAATTTAATCAGCGCAGCAGCAGTTGCATGGAGTCAGAGGAACGCAGCACGAGGAGACATCAGAGACGATGGTAAAACTATATACAAGTTTTACTGAAAGCAGCAATAAAGACAAACAGACTTGAAGACAATGGACACAGGACTTGACTTCTCGGCAGACAGCACCAGACTCAACTCAGAACTGATGCAATCAGCAATGCACACACACTTGTGTCTGGACACTCCCCAGTTCCAGCCACACATCAAGGACATCACAGCTTCTCAATAATTAACTCTTTCCAGACTATAGCACACTCTGGATGATGCAATCAGTATGCAATACAGGCAAGACACAAATTTCATTTAAACACTACCAACACACAAATCCCACATTAACAGGTTTGCCCATGCCTCTCATCTGTCAAAATAGATGATTAGTGGGTTGGAGTATGATAGAGTGAAATATCACAAGCATGACCTATTGATGACGACATCAGTCTCTCTAAGCCAGCTGAGTTTCATACACTCTCAGTTGACCATACACAACTACTTGAACCAAAAAAAAAAAAAAGATGTAAAAGAGCCAGGATTGTGAATTCTGTCATTGCAACTATTGCCTCTTTATTCATTCATTGTCCCTGGCTATTTGTTTTGTGGACAGGAATTATATCACTCTAAACTGAAACAGATGCTAGAAATGAAAGAAGAGCTACAAGAGAAGCTCCCGGTGGCAGAGGAACTGGCAATCGAATGTGAGAGAAGAAACACTGTTTACACTACTCAAAAGGATTTGTGTAAAGGTACATCTTGCACTGATCCCCTGTGTTTTCCAAGGCATGAGTTATATTATGAACATGGAAGGTGGGAATGTGAGAAAATTCCTTCAAGAGAAAGAAACAACCAGTATACGGCCCCAAAGAATTCCTGACAGATTAGATGGACACATGGCCTGTTTTTGATAAGGCAGTATTCTGTCAAAACCTGATAAGAAAAGGTCAGAAAATAACCATAAACTCCAAGTAAGATTGAACAACTATGTCCAGGGTAGTCCAACCTTAGATATGTTCTGGTGATAAATATAGCAGAAAAATACCAGAATGAGTTGGAGGGAGTGTGTTTGTCATAAATTGCTGGAAGAGACCAGAAAGAATTGCAAGGGAAAGGTTTGCTATTTAGTACTTGTGTAGTTCTGGAAGAATGTTATATAAATGTGATATAACTGCCTTGTTCACAGCTCTGACTGCCTTTTGAACTGTGCACAATGCCCTCTCTTTCTAAGCATATTATTGTTTTCATCCATCATGCCTCTGCTCAGTAAATTCTTAAGAAAATCTCTTCCTACCCATTACAAACATTTTGAAAGTATGATATAAACAATTTATTCACCTGAAATTATGGTGCTTTATATCCTCTGAGGCGGGGAGATTGCTTGTATCCTATTTTCAAGCAATATCTATTAGAGGTGTGTAGTCATATAGAATTGCTGTTCGTTTTGTGTAGTTTCATTCGTGTCGTCTCATTTTCGTATTCGTGTCCCGCTAATGAAAATGGGCCGCCTATACGACATGAATTTTCATCTGGCTTACGAAAAAAACTAAATTTTTTGGACCTTTGGCTGCAATGGGAGGGCATCCCCCCCAGCTCGGTTTTTGGGCAGATCGGGACCAAACTTCGCGCACATACTCCCCATGATCCACTTTACATCCTGGTGCAGTTTGGAAGAGGTCAGACCAAGGATGATGGGACTTGCAATACCTTTACTCACTTCCTCAGACTACTGAGACCCACAACAATGACTGATCAAGATCAAAGTTAGTACATAGGGCCACCACGACACACTCTACATCCTGACACTGTTTGGAGGGGGTGGTGGACCATGCATGATGGGACTTGCAATACCTTCACTCACTTCCTGAGACCACTGCGACTCCCACCAATAATTGATCAATACCAAACTTGGCACATAGAGCCTCCATTACGCACTCTGCATCCCGGTATAGTTTGGAGGAGGATGGACCATGGACGATGGGAATTCCAATACCTTCACTGACTTCCTCGGAGCACTGCAACTTATACCAATGACGAATCAGTACCAAAATTGGCACACAGAGCCCCATGATCAACTCTACATCCTGGTGCGGTTTGGAAGAGTTTGGACAATGGATGATGGGACTTGCAGTATCTTCACTCACTTCCTGAGACCACTGCGACTCCCACCAATGTCTGATCAAAACCAAACTTTGCACCCATAGCCCCCATGACCCACTGCATATCGTGGTGTGGTTTGGAGGAGGGTGTACCATGGACAATGGGACTTACATATGGGAGTTTTGGTTCACCTGCACCCACGGAACCCAGCTGACATTGGATCTACACTAAACTTGGAACACAGGCAAACAATGCCTTTCTCTAGTGACCCGGGCACCGCCGGGTCCCCAAGCTAGTATTAATATAAATATGATAATCAAGACCCATTGATCCACATCAGATGTAGTCGGGAGGCACTCCTCTCTCAGACTCAGCTTAGGGTACCAGAGTAACTATCATCATTTATATTAATATTATTATTAACACTCATTGGTACACATCAGCTGTAATGGGAAAGCAGCCCTCTGTCAATAACTGCTTATTGTTACGGGGCCGAAACAAAAGGAAACAAAACCAAGCATGATGATTGTGGGGTTTTTATTTTCGTGTCACCTCTCGTTTCCTACGAAAATGTCATCATTCGTTTTGTGTAGACAAACAGTCAAAACGAAACGCTAGCACGAAGGAAACAAAGGGAAAAAAAATCATACAGACCTCTAGTATCTATTGCTTATAATCCAGTTGGGCTCAAAATATCATGCAAACACAATGACATAAGTGCAACTACAATCGTGTACAAGTTTACTCAGATATAAGTTCCACTGAATATTGCTGGACTTAAATTCAGCTAAATGTATATTGAGTTGCAGCCCAAAATGCTCTGGCTTCGACCAGAGATCACTTACAGAAGGTAAATGAGAATTGAGGATGGGATCTCAGGCTGGAAACATCATTTCAGTACAGTAGAGTCTCACTTATTCAACATTCGCTTATCCAACGTTCTGGATTATCCAACGCATTTTTGTAGTCAATGTTTTCAATATATCGTAATATTTTGGTGCTAAATTCGTAAATACAGTAATTACTACATAGCATTACTGCGTATTGAACTACTTTTTCTGCCAGATTTGTTGTATAACATGATGTTTTGGTGCTTAATTTGTAAAATCATAACCTAATTTGATGTTTAATAGGCTTTTCCTTAATCTCTCCTTATTATCCAACATATTCGCTTATCCAACGTTCTGCCGGCCCGTTTACGTTGGATAAGCGAGACTCTACTGTATATAACGGATGTGGTTATGTAGGTGATGTAGAATGATAAAAACAGGTTAATTTTTAAAAGATCAAAGCAACTGTTTACAATTATATGTCTTAACCAATCTCTTGAAGTACAGACCAGCAAGTGCAGTGTTGAATTCCCAGCATTACCTTCTGAATTTCTCCTCCTACAAAGAGACAGAGCTGCCATAATTTAATCCTTCCAAGTCGTGCCCCAAATACGTGCATTCGCCTGTGGTTAATGGCATCACAGGCTATTGAGCAGTCCCTGAAATCCAGTAGGACACACTCCCCTGTCCTTGTCCCAGCATAAGTCACCTACTGAGATTAGCATAACCATCAGCATCCCCAAATCAGGCTGAAAGCCGAATTGACATGGATCTTAAAAATCAGATTCCTCTAGGAATCCCTGGAGCTAAGAGACCACCACATCCAACAGAATTCACAATACTTGAGATTCTCCAATACATTGTGGTTCACAAAGGGCTTTTTCACCAGTGTTGCCATATTAAACTATAATTTTATCATCTATACTGGCTTATAGACCAACCGAAAGTGCTGCCTCTAACCATGGCCATCCTACTTTGGATTTGGTCATAAAAAATCACTCCTCCTCGTATATATCTATTAGTATTCTAATGTTTTTGGAGGACTAGTGCAAGTAACATTGCCAAAATAAACAAAGCATGTGACTGAAAGAGAAGGGTCCTTTTCAGTGGTGATCACCACAACTGTGAAATGCAGGTGAATTGTGAAAAAGGAAATCCTAATATGATTTCGTAATATTATTGATTTCTGTTGTGTCTGAGGCTGCTATGACTTTGATTGGATTGGTTGGCTCCAGGATATCCCTTTCTCCACTTGAATGGACTTCTGATTCCACCTAATTTTAGGTGTTTATTTTCCTTTCCTTGCTCTTTACTTCTGAAGGACTGCCATGGGAAGGAGGACAGGGAAATGCAATTCTTCCAACCTAGTTGCAGATGCCAAAACTTGGTTCCAATCTATTGCATTGCTTTAATCCACTGTTGCTAGATTTTATGCTGTAGATTTTAATATTTTCTTTTACTACCAGAGAACCATTGCTAGAGGGGAGCAAGCAATTGCTGTCAAATAAATACACTCACTAAATAGCACCACGCTGGGATGATTATTTGTTCTCTCAGCTGATTCTTTTAAGTGCTGCTAATTATAGTTTATATAAACTGAACCAAAACAATGAGTTTGAGCCTTCACAATGTCCTTCTTTTCCTCTTTTCAAAAAGAATTGCAAGACGAAGAACGCATGCTAAAAAAGGCCATTGAGCATTCCATACAGGAGATCAGCAAACTCAAACGACAAAAGGTAATAAGAACTTTTTTGGGCATCAGGCTTTCTGGCAGCTGTTTCTGGGATTGCCTTTTCTTTGCTCAGCTCCAAAGATGGGCTACAATGCAGAGACAAGGGATGATTCAAAGTGCTCTTCTCGGTGTAACTAAAAGTGACAGAACAGAATAGAAAATGGGGTCTTGAGCACATGTGGCCTTCAGGTTGCACATTCCCCACCTCTGTTCTAGGTGGCAAATCTACCCAAAACTATTATTTATCTATCTATTTATTTATCTATCTATGTTTGCAGGACTGAATTAACAATAAAACCAGTGGAGCAAATAACACTAAATTTGGCCGCACAATGCCTAACAACCCAAGGAATGACCACCACTAATATAAAAACGTAAACACACAGCAACAAGAACTTAAAGACACAAAAAATAAAGAAGATGATACAGCGCATGTGCTACAAATAATCCCCTAGCCCCTCCCGCACCTGCGCACGGGGAAAAAACCACCGAGGACTAATGATTATTCTAAATAATGAACCCTGATTCTTCTAGCATCATGTGTATTTGAGTCCATTATTTCTGGGCCTTTCGGCAAGACGATCACATATAATAGCATGTTCCAATATTTTCCCCAAATTTCCAGCATTTACTAGAACTGCCTTTATGCTTTTAGAAAACCTCCCTGGTGTCAGGTACGACCTATACATCATTTTATTAAAAATATTTCAAATCATTGTTCAAACTACATCCATTATTATTATTATTACCTCACTTTATCTCCCCCATAGGAACTCATTTAGGATTCTGGTTTTTGTTTTTATGTCTCTCTCACCCCGAGTTTTAACTTAATGTTCATGTGGTCTGCCCTTGTTTTTCATTGTCTCCTTGTTTTATTTTGTAATGGATATTATTATTTATTGTATTGCTTATTGTACTGTGATGTGCTGTTCTTTTATATGCTGTTTATATTGTATTGTTTTGGGCATGGCCCCATGTAAGCCGCCCCGAGTCCCCGTTGGGGAGATGGTGGCGGGGTATAAATAAAGTTTTTTTATTATTATTATTATTATTATTATTATTATTATTATTATTATTATTATTATTATTCTGTCCAGACCTTCTCTCATTGTTCCAATTAGATTTGCGTACTTTTTATTAATGGTTACTTTAAGCCTGTGCTGTGAAGTAGAGAACAGCATTTCCACTGCTACTTCTTTAGTGATGTTACATAGGCGGATAACTTTATTGGACTAAAACTCTCAGAGTTCCCAGCCAATGCAAAGGACTAAGATTTACAGACTGTAAAGATCTCTTAATGAAGGGATAACATGGATGTTTTCTGCCCCAGATCCTTTCCTGGAATCTTCTTTGGTCACCGTGTTTGTGATCGTTGCATGAAATAATGTCTGTATACTCTCATTTCCTTGCTTTTTTGCAATCTCTTTCTTTCTCTATCTATCACATACTGAAGTGTAAGCACTTTATGAATAATAAATCAACAAATATCCCTTTACAGTTTCAGGCAAAGAATGAAATCAAGAAGAACAGGGAGATGACAATTGTACAGCAAAAACAGTTCTCAATCTCTCTAAAGTATATTGAGAGAGACAACTATGAGGTGGACAGACAGCTCTACCTTTTGCATGGAGAAAATGCCAGATTAAGAGCAGTGAGTGCTTTTTTGAGTACTATTCCTATCAAGGCACATTTTTTTTAAGAATGAATGGCCATTTCTATGGATCAGTACAAGAACAGATTGCTTAGTTTGAAGTGTTACCTAGATTTGTTTTGCTCTTTTTTTTCTTTTGCTTTGTATACATTAGATCAGGCATGGGCAAACTTCAGCCCTCTGGGTGTTTTGGACTCCAGTTCCCACAATTCCTAACAGCCTAAACCTGCTTTAGATTATGAGTTTGCAGGAAAGGGGTATCTCGTCATTGTTTTTAATTTGTCTACATCATTTAGGAAATGTTATCCCTTTTATAATGAGTAGTAATAACGTCCCAGCCCTGATGGAGATTTGTATGTTTTCCTCCTTGCAGGGCATTGCATATTTCAAAGAAGATATTTCCACAATGGAAAAGGAGATAAAAGTCTATCAGTCAGAGAGACAAAACATCTATAAAAATAGAAGAGAACTTTATGGTGAGTCAATTGTGGTATTTTTATAGATACTGTACTAAAATGATAGATCCATGTTGAAAATTGACAAAGAGATAATCAGCAATAGGGAACGAGCAATATAGGTAGATGCATGATTTCCTTCCAGGGTCTTTAAATGTCACATTCATATCAAATTCTTCCCTACTTTTTTTAGTTTTTTAAAATGGGGTCCCATGTGGCTGCTAAATTAACAGCAAAAAGGGCAATTGCAAAGAGAGAACTTAAATAAGCAGGCAATGTTATTTTTTAAAATGGTTATGTATACACATACACATATATGTACATGTATGTATGAAAGGTAATAAACTGAAAAGGAGCTTACACAAATTTACATATTCAGTGCCATGTATAATATATAAGGCAGCTAACATTGATGTCATTTTGGCTTCTAATTCCACTCCACAAAAACTGCTGCCTAATTTACATTCTTCTCAGTGACTCTGGTGGCACAATGGGTAAAACCCTTGTGCCAGCAGGACTGCTAACTGACAGGTCACCAGTTCAAATCTGGGGAGAGCGGGTGAGCTCCCTCTCTCAGCTCAAGCTCCCCATACAGGGACATGAGAGAAACCTCCCACAAGAATGGTAGAACATCAAGCATCCGGGCGTCCATTGGGCAACGTCCTTGCAGACAGCCAATTTTCTCAAACCAGAAGCAACTTGCAATTTCTCAAGTCACCCCTGACATGAAAAAAATGCCTGATGAAGTCCTGTCCTTTTGACTTCACCTGGAAAAATTGATGTACATATGTATGCTACAGCATACAAACTATACAGATATATGTAACGTGACATTTGTAAAACAGTTAAATATTTATAACATGTACTATTGTGATATCGTATTCTAAAATGGGGAGCGGGGTTGCTCCAAAATTGACATTAGGGAATGTAGGGAGTGCATTTCCACCACATTTTGTGATTCCTCCTGAGCCACTTTAACTTAAGAAGGTTTTTTTTTTTTTTTACAAATAGGAAATGACTTCTGGTCACTTCCTGCTGTTAAAAAAAGTTTCTTCTAAGCCTAAATTGATCTACAGGCCATTTGGGGGAAACAACATACACACACACATATGGAGCCGCCCTCCAAGGTTTGTTGGCGCGCCCTCCCAACAAAGGATTCCCCCAGGCAGAAAGCTGACAGGCTTTGAAGTTGCAAGGCTATTCAATGCTAATCAAGGTGGCCAATTGCAACATTCGCACTTATCTCAGACAGACAAGAGTTCTTTCTCCCACCCCACAGATATATAAGCCCCACTTGCCTAATTTCCAAAAGACCTCACAACCTCTGAGGATGCCTGCCATAGATGTGGGCGAAACATCAGGAGAGAATGCTTCTGGAACATGGCTATAAACTCACAGCAACCCAGTGATTCCAGCCATGAAAGCCTTTGTCAACAAATTCTGATGTCTGTTTCCAGACACTAAATTTTCTCAATTTTTTCTAGATCATTTCATCAAAAAATGGATAAAAGATGAGAACCTTAATAAGGTATGTTTTGACTTGGGGATTCATCTGTCAAAGAACCTCTGTTGCGATCCAACTCATAACAGTAGTATTTCTCATTCAAATTAAATGGAGCAGAAGGTTCTCTTTTAAAAACTGTAAGATAGTCAATATTGTGAGATTTAATTATCTTATAATTTGATATTAAGTGGAGGACATCATTCTGGACTCATGTCTCCCTGCTCAGCAATTACAAAAGACATTATGAAACACCCTTTTAAAAAATCTGTAACCATGTTTGCTAGCATCCTTGCAGGGTATGAACATACAAAAATAAATAAGCCCAGGCAAGTGGATATGCCTTCCTGCCATAGATAATTCAGTTTCCTGACTAGAATCTATCCAATTGCAGATGTTTTGTAATTATCAAAATGACATCTTGAAAATTTTGGGAGACTATATCAAAAGAAACAGAAGACGAAATGACAAGCTTGACAGCATTCATGATGGGCTACGGCTAAATTGTGATGAAATGGAGTGTATGCTGCTAAGTAAATCACCAACTGAATCTGAAAAGGTAATTTTAGTTTTACTGTGTAACCTAAGTGCTTAATAATGGTGCACTGATTTAATCCACACTTACAATGGCAGGAGATTCTGAAATGTGATGCTGTGAAATAAGTCCTTGAAATGGCCGCATATCATATGCAAGGGAGGAGACACAAATAGAATTAAACCAGTAGTCACAGGGCAGAGCATGCACTAGCAGAACTCAATTTTTTATAGACCAAGGTAATGCCATTACATTTCTTCCCATCACTATAACTTACATAGACACGGATGCAAAATGACACATTGGCACAACTCTGCAACTTTGAACTAAATGCAGACAATCCTCAATGGATGAAAATATCCAGCTGCTTTAGTAGGGGAACTTGCCAATGGGAAAGACACCAACAGCATTGCAACCAAAGTCCTTAACTTGTGAAACAAGTGCACAGACGTCAAACAATTTGAGGCAGCTCAATACTGGAACCATGAGAAGGACACAGCAGCCAAGATTTAGAGAAATGGACTCAGTTATAAGTAAAGTTTAAAATGTATAGATAGGATTTACACAGCTCCTCATTGACAGAGACTGTTTTTATAATTTGTTCACTACTTTTATTAACACTTACATGAACAATAACAGAAATTCTGTCTAGAGAACAGTTGTCATTGTTTATCAAGAAATTCGGTGAGAGGTATTCTGGGAAAGGAATGAATGTCTTATAGTTACCTTCAAACACGATTTCCATAAAATGTTTTATACATTCACATGGGTGGTGTGTGGGAAATACTGTGTTGGTGCCTCTTAGATAACTCTTATTGATGAAACTGCTTGTATAAATAGAATTTTTTTAATTGCTGTATTTCTTCTCCCATACTACTGCTTTAGGAATGACAAGACTGCAAGGATTATGGCTGAAATGAGAATACTGGAACTTTATTGGTCTACACATTCTTGTTTAATAATATGACAAAATACTGTATAGTGAAATAAATAAAATTGTATTTCCAAGTATGCTGTACAAAATGTTTCATTTTCACATCACAAAGAAATATATGTACAGGAAATAGGCCTTGGTCGTTCACTATTCAGGTTAGCCTCAGCTTTAGGGTCCGGTAGCGAATAAAACAGTCTTAATGTATGTCATGCATTGAATGTCCATAAGCTGTTTAGGAGGCACGACTCTGCCTTGTGTCCAGTGCTGGGCAACATGGTGTGCCAAGAAGGAAAGCTCTACCTGAAAGTTAATCCAAAGACTGCTTATCATAAGAAATGGGCAGATCCCAGAAGCTCTGAACCCTTATTGGCTCTGGTACTTACCCAGAGAGGCAGAAGTGCGGTTAACGTCCATTTGCTCCCTCAGAGAGTATCCGGGAAGGTTCAGTGTATTTTGCTGTAAGCAGGTAAAACAGAGCTGGTGCAGGGACTAAAGCCAGCAGAGGCAAGTCCTGGTAAATGTTGTTGAGCTTGGAAATGGAGATGATTCCATAGGCATGTAGCAGCCAATGGCTGAAAAGGACTATAAGCCTTTTCTTCCTCACAAGGAGATCCTTGAATGTCTGGTAAATAAAAGGAACATGCTTTCATTAGTTTTTATGTTTCTGTTGCCCTGAAGTTTTCAGTGCTAACGTTAATGCACAGCATGTAAAAGAAAAAGAAGTGCTTTTAAAGCAACTCCCGTGTTTTTATTGAATAAAAGACTAAGAATTGTTATTATACATTTTTCCATGGCATGATTGGAAGAGGGGCCAATGTCAGCCATTAGTGTTCAGAAGCATTAGAAAAGTAGGAGGATTGGTTCATAAATTTTAAGAGTGAAAAAAAAATCTACTCAATATCAACCTGTCCTCCTAAGTAGCAGTTATATAACTATATAACTTATTATTGTGACATATACCGTTCCCTAATCAAGCAAAGTGACAAACAGCTTTAATGACAAAGTAGCAGAACAATAGAAGGGAACGGCTTCATTTGAAATAATTATTGCTGGTTTTCCTGCGACTTTTCACAAAATTTCTCTCAGTTCTTCTAATATCTTAACTTTTTGACAATTTCCATTATGGCAGGCATGCACAACCTGTGGCCCTCCAGGTGTTTTGGAATCTGGCTCCCAGAATTCCTGACTAGGTCTTATGGGAGTTGGAGGACCAAACACCTGGAGGGCACCATGTTATGCAGGCTTTCTTATGGAATAGAGAGAATATGCTATTGCAGTCAAAGGATTTTCTTGATAAGAACACTGCTGGGCGAGCAGGCTTGATACTATATAGAATTCTAAGTAAATTTGAAAACAAAAACTATTATTCACAGAATAGGCTGATTTTGATGGCCAGGGAACAACAGCTATTATAGCACACAGATTCCTGATAGTTTAAGGCCATTAAAAAGTTTTATTTACATACATATTTAATCCATCTTAAAAGAAGCAGTGTCATACTTACTTCTATTTCAGAAGCAGACAGATATACAACCAGAGTAACAAGAGATGCAACAATGATAATGTAAGGGAAGGCATAGTCTGAAAGGAAAGAGTATTACAATAATCACACATAAGCTAAGTTTTCTACACATCAAGAGCTAAGTAGAAACTATAGGTTCTTTTAGTGTATTTTTCTGCCTGCCTACTCAAGAGTAAGTCATTTTTGGATTCAGCCAGTCTTTTTCCCTGGAAATTGTGCACAGGCCTGCAATCATCATTTAGTTTCCTTGCAGTAATTGAAAAAAGTAGAATTCTCAGAAAATGAAATGGTTCTTAGATGGCAAGTCATTGGATATAGCTTCTTGTATCTACCTTAAGATACAGTTCCATGAAAGGATGCTGTATTTCCTTCTCTGAGAAGCTATGCCAAGTTTTGAAATCACAAGACAGAGCTGTCTGAAAGGAAAACTCGGGAATTTTAACAAACATTTCTCAAATAGGAAGCCCCTTTACTGTTGTTGATTGCCTACTGTATTTGGAAACCCATTCTTTTTTGCGGAGAAAACAAATATGACTTCACGAAATGTTTTCGGTCTTGAATCTCGTTATGAATGTTTTGGGATTCTGATCCAACATTTTGTTATTGTGCCTGGGCTTTCATAGCTTGGCGTGAGTTTCCTTGTTTTCTCAATATTTTTGTTTAAGTTTCATATTACAAGTTCACCTGTTTTCCCTGCTGTAATTTATGTTATGGAACATTTTTAAGATGCACACCTGGGAGCACCCCTCCACTTCACATTCTAAACTTGACTCCCGCATGCTTTAGTTTCTCTGCATGTTGGACCATAGTGACAACTTACACAGCAAACCACCTCCAACTGCCTGGAGCAAAGTTAGGATTGGGAAAAAGTAGAGTGCTGCATAAATGCTCTTAAACCGATCAGTCTTCCCCAGGCCACAAGCGATCTTCTTTACCAAAAGGGGACGGAGCAACATCATCAGCACCAAACAGAAGGCATAATATATAAATACAATGGTGTAGCTGAAAGAGAGAATTATTGGTATTAACATCAAAAGACCATCTGGTGCTGGTATAACAGTTCCTTTAAATCTGACTCAGCTGGAGATTTAATAATAACAACAACAACAAGAATAATAACTTTATTTTTTTATCCCGCCTCGATCTCCCCGAAGGGACTCGGGGCGGCTCACATGGGGACAAGCCCAACAACACAAGTTACAGATCAATCAACTAAAAACATTATAACTATATAAAATAAAACACATCAACAGAATCAAAACCAGGCCAATAATAATTAGACATTCAGAGGGCTCCTTTACACCACACATTCTATAATAATAATAAATAGTAATAAAACTTTACAACCTGCTTCCATCTCCCCGAGGGGACTCGGAGTGGTTCACATGGGGACCAAGCCCAATCAACAGATAAAATAATAAGATGACAGAATACAAATTAAAACAATAACAGTAAAATAACATTTATAAAATACATCAGCAAGCATCAGGACTATGGGCATTTGGGTGAAATGAGCCAAGAATCTGGCATGAAATACATGCAACGTATTAATTAAGGATTCCCTATTCACACTTACTTAGGAGTAAATTCCACAACAGTGCATTTCTACCTAAATAATCACACATGGGATGTAACACAAGAAGAAAACACAAAAGCTGTTTCTAATTTGCCATTAATAGATAATTTAGAAATCATCCAAGCTGTGCTACACAGTACACAGATTTATATAAGTGAGACCAAATCATACTCACAGAGGATAGACGGCTTCATGGGTACAGTGAATGGTGGTAACGTAATCAGGACTCGGATTGTAAAGCATGGTGTACCAGTCAGAAAGCATCACCACCTTGCATGAACGGATTTGCAGGGAACCAATTGGGTCGCTCACAAGTAAAGTAACAATTGCAGCCACACTGCATTCAATTAGAGCAGTGATGTGCTGGAAAAGAGCACTGGAGCTGGAGAGAAGGAAAAAGTTCCCAAAATCAATACTGAGATCAAGAAAAGGGTTTGTTGATCAAGACTAGCTCTCTGTGGCTCCTGGAAGATACCTTTGGGGTAACATTTCCCTAGAAGGAATTGCAGGCTGGATTCAGTCATGTATACTAACCTTTGTCAACTTGATGTCTTCCAGATGTTTTCAATTATGGTCAGCCTTCCACATTTGCGGGTTTGACTTTTGCAGATTTGATTATTCACATTTAATTAAAATGTTATTTCTAGGAAACTCTAGGTCTTCCGGTGTGTTTCTGACAGAAGTCTAGCCATTCCTAGAGATGTGTTCTTACAAGTAAAATTAGTAAGTTATTTATTTACAGATTATTAACTTTTACAGATATCTTGTGCCCCTGACCCCAAGCAAATGTGGAGGGCTGATTACAGAAATTCCCATCAGCATGTCTGAGAGTTAATAGTCCAAAGTAACTGGCAGACATCAGGTTGAGGAAGAATTTTCTCTGAAGCTGGGGGTGAAGGGGTGCTTTCATATTGAAGAATCACAGGTTGTTTGGTTGCCCCCTTTGCCACCAGACTAAGGCTTTTTAGTTAAGGTAAGCCTTTGGCTAAAAATCTATGTGATTATGTGAGTGGGGGAGTATTATTTGATTTTTAAAAAAAACATCTTAATCTCTGTTTTTATACTGTTTGAATGTTTTTAGCTGTACTGCTATTCTTTTAAAACTTTTGTATGAATAATATTTCAAATGTATTTATTTAAAATCTGTAGTCTTATATAAGGAGAAAGGCGTAAGGTGCAAACTGAATAAATATGTAATAAAACAAGTCCCTGAAGCAATAATTTTAGTTGTCTTTTCAAAACTATATTGCCCATTAATTAAATTACATTAAATTAATTTAATAAAATACATTTTAATTCCAAATTTATCAAGTGAATTTACCAAAAATCTCATATTTCTATGATGTACTAGGTATTAGCAGAGTGTTGAATTTCCATTTTGGAAAATGGGTGGGGTAACATGCAGACACCCATTCAGCTTAAAAGAAAGCATCATTCTTGTTTGAAAAAGGTCTGTTTTTTTTATGTTTACCTCTTTTTCCCTGAATACCACTCAATGAAGAACCAATGCAAGATTAGAGGAAGCATTGCCATAAAGCCAAGATAAAGCCAGTCGTAGCGCTCTGGAGTTCCAGTACATTCCCGACAGATT
This sequence comes from Anolis carolinensis, assembly GCF_035594765.1. Classification (NCBI taxonomy): domain Eukaryota; kingdom Metazoa; phylum Chordata; class Lepidosauria; order Squamata; family Anolidae; genus Anolis; species Anolis carolinensis. The sequence goes on from NC_085841.1 coordinate 358,270,851, forward strand.
TTGCGGGCGTCTGTTCTTTGTCCTCTTGGACACACCTGCAGATTATCACCACAATTATAAGAGCAATACTTTTATTAAAATGTTTACTGAAAAAACATGACACACTTAAACCATTGAGATAAGCCCAAGATATTGCCATTCTTCTCCTCAGCCATATCCAGTAGCAGCTTTATTGCAAATAAACTATTTGAAACATTCAAGCATCTTTGCTCCATAATCCTCTACTCACCCCACATTCACCATGAACATCAGTCCCATTTATAATTTCTACTATTCGTCCACAATAAAGTCCAAGGCAGTCTTGCTGGATGTCTACAGCTTCTACAAAATAAGAAAAAGGCCAACATAAAATAAGTGCCTTATTTCATTGCATAGTTGTCTCACTCTTTTTCGGTTCAAATATTGGGTTTTAGCCTTTCATCACGTAATTGTAGGATAACCATTAAAAGAAGTGATTTAAAAGAGTATGGGGTTCCCACTGTAAGAAGTGATTTAAGGACAATACCTGTTCCATTTCTCAGCATTTACCTTGCTTCCCTTTTGTTGTTGTTACTATACTGAATTTTTAAAGTACTTAATGCAATTTAGTTTAAATTTATAAAACATCACGTAATGGTCTCACGCCATATTTTGGCCCAAAAAATCAACATAAAATATGCAATGTAGTGCAATATGGTAGTTTTGTCTTGCACCATAATAGGCATAACAACTGATCTGCATCAGTGGAAGAACTATCCACTACCTAATGTTATGGCTCTTAGAGTATTGAAGAACAATTCTCATCCATATCCACAAACATACTACTAATAATAATGAAATACCCAATTTCATTTTGGTTTAAATTCTGCTTTTGTCACTAGCAGGCAAATGATAAACTGATACTTGATTGGAGAACCTACTCCTTCCGTTTTTCATCTACAATCTTCATTATCCCTTAATTGGCATAACATGCACTTCAGTGGCATCTGACTTGAGGGAGGGCAGAGAAAAGGAAAGTATTAGAAGCAACTGTCTACAATGGAATGTGATTGTTTTAATTAAGTTTGGAAAGCATTTTTTTCTGAAAGAATAGAAATTTATGGGATTTTTGGGAAAGAGGAATCCTAGCAATTCAATAATGTGTGCTTATTAGTGGCCTTGTTCTGCTTATTCAGCTCTATAATGGAAAACAATTCTTTATTTTTAATCATTAGTGATCAGAGTATGTTTTAGGTATTTAGTGTTTAAAGCAGGCATGGGAAAATCTGGGACCTTCCTGGACCTCCACCCCAAATGTTGGGAATTGTGGGAGCTGAAGTCCAAAACACCTGGAGGGAGAGCCAAAGTTGGCTCATGCTTGGTTTAAGGCAATGGTTTCCAACCTTTGGGCCTCCAGGTGTTTTGGACTTCAACTCCCAGAAATCCCAGCCAGTTTACCACCTGTTAGGAACTGTGGGAGCTGAAGTCCAAAACACCTGGAGGCCCAAAGGTTGGGAACCACTGATTTAAGGCATTAGATTGTCAGTTATCTTGAAATTATTGTTTTAGTCAATATCTTGACTTAGCACAGTAGGCTAAACTGCTGTGCTGCAGAAAAATCCTCCTGATCGAAAGATCAGCAGTTAGATCCTGGGTTGAGGTGAGCACCAGTCGTTAGCCCTAGCTCACTTGCTCACCTTGCAGGTCAAAAGCAGACATGCGAGTAGATAACTAGATACTACTTTAGCGGGAGGTAATAAAGGTGCCCTTAATGACATCGGTTCATTGAAGCTCTTCGGCATGAAAGATGAAGTGACAGAACCCGCCGCCCCCCTGTGGTCAGAGTCAAGCACAGCCTCCAAGATGCCAGAAATAAGATGGGAACAAATGCCTTAACCTCTGTTTGTGTTTGTCTGTCCTTGATAAGAGTATAATTGGCACTGAATGTTTGCCGTATTTGTGTACTTTGTAAGCCGCTCGGAGTCCCCTTAAAGGTGAGAAGGGTGGGGTATAAATAGTATAAATAAAATCTTTGTTATAATGTTTAGCGGGATGTTTAAACTTAAATTAAGTTTCAATGTTAACTATATATCTATATGCACATTTTTAGACGTCATTATCCATTTATACATTATCCTTTTACATATCATTTTCTCCTATCCTTTTTGTCTTTGTTTTTTTTTCCTGATGCTGTTTGAATTATCTATCCAAAGATTACAGTATTTATGTATATGTGGATGTGTACCACAAGGTGATCCTTTGGAATGCTATTTGATTGGCTGTCGCTGGGTGAAGTGGCCCTTTGTGATGACATCAGATTGGCTGTCACCGTGTGAAGTGTCATTAGATTAGCTGTTGCTAGGTGAGGTGGCCCTTCGTGATGTCATTCGATTGGCTGCTGATAGGTGAAGTGGACTTCTGTGACACCATTAGATTGGCTGTTGCTAGGTAAAGTGGCCCTTTGTGACATCATCAGATTGGCTGTTGTTAAGCAAAGTGGCCCTTTGCGATGTCATCAGATTGACTGTTGCCAGGTGAAGTGGTCATTTGTGATGCCATTAGATTGCCTGTTACTAGATGAGGTGGCCCTTCGTGGTGTCATTAGATTGGCTGTTGCTAGGTGAAGTGGCCCATTGCAATGCCAGGTGAAGGCTGTTGCTAGGTAAAGTGATCCTTTTTGATGCCATTACATTAGCTGTTGTTAGGTGAGGTGGCCCTTTGTGATGTCATTAAACTGGCTGTTGATAGGTGAAGTGGCCCTTCACAAGGTCATCAGATTGACTGTTGCCAGGTGAAGTGGCCCTCTTTGATGCTACTGGGAAAGAAAGATGACAGGCGTCTCTGAGGGGAAGGAAAGGAGGAGGAGAAAGTAGAATAAACTCACCCATCTTTTCCCAGGCTTTTCCCCTCGAGAATGACAATAAAATAATAATAATATCCGGGTCCTGAGGGCGCAACCAATCAAGAACAGATTTCCGCTGCTTCTGTCAAACGTCACTTCCTGCGAGGGTCCTCAGCCCCTTGTTGATTGGCCGCCTCTCTTCGGATAACTCCACCCTTTCAATCTCTCACTTGATTGGTCCTCGCTGTGTCCGCCGGGGGCTTGGCTTTGGCTGACCGCTCTCCTATTGGAGAAGAACCCGACAGAATGGCAGGGCGGGGCTATAAAAGCGCCTCTATGTCGTCCACTAGCAACCCGGAAGTATAGGTGAAAACATAGAAGTGCGACTTTAACCGTGTCTCTGTATTGACGGCGCCCACTTCTCCCTTGGGCCTCGCACCCCTGAGTGACTGTTGACGGGCGGTTTTATCCAATCATGTTCTCAGCTAGGCCAATCAGCAACAGCGAAAGGTTTTTATTAGCCAATCGCTGCCCTCGATGCGTCGATGGGTGGGGCCTGACTGGAGAGAAACCACACCGTGTCCGCGCAAGAAAAGATAGTAGCCGGGTGAGTGAAAGCATCTTCTGACCAATCCTGTGCACGGAACCGTCTTCAGCTTAGCCAATCACCGTCAGAAAATTGGCCTCGTGCCCTAGCGCTAAATATCAGCCAATCGTCGCCTACGATATCGTAGTGGGCGGGGCCTTGGTCAGTGTGAAACCGTTGTTGGTGATGTAGGTAGGTGGGGGAAGGGGGGGTGTAAATTATTTTTTGACCAATCCTGTTCGCGGGACGCCTTCCCCGTTAGCCAATCGGCGCCCATGGAGAGGTCTCGAGCCTTCGCTTTGCTCCAACAGCCAATTGTAGATGTCGATGGGCGGGGCCTGAACGAAGGAAAACCGTTAGGCGGCATTCGTGAGGAGAAGCTGTCGAAGGATGTCACAGGCTGAGAAGCTCCCTCCTCACGATCCGAGCGGCCTGGTCCTCCGCACTGTGGAGATGCATGCCGGTGGGGAGCCGCTCCGCGTGGTGCCTCCTTGGGGCGGCCTTGCCCCGCTGGCAACCCCGGGCCTGTCTCTACTGGAGCGGCGGCGCCTCCTGCTCACCTCCCCGGAGTTGGACGCGGCGCGGCGGCTGCTGATGCACGAGCCCCGGGGCCACCGCGACATGTACGGGGCGCTGCTGGTGCCGAGCGAGCTGCCCGAGGCCGACGTGGGCGCGATCTTCGTCCACAACCAGGGCGCCAGCGCCATGTGCGGCCACGCCGTCCTGTGCCTGGCCCGCTTCGTCCTGGACTACGGCCTCCGCCGCGGGGCTCCTTCCCCCGCCGCCCCCTCAGGAGAGGCCTCGGTCACCATCCACTGCCCCTGCGGGCCTGTCGCCGCCTTCGCCTCCTGGGACGGGCGCCGCAGCGGGACCCGCGCCCGCTTCCACAGCGTCCCCGCCTTCGCCGCCGCCACCGGTAGGAAGCCAGCAGGGCCACTCTCCTCTATGAACAGGAGAGGTTAATTTATTTATATTCTATCTCGCTTCATCTCTCCATACTGGCACTCAAAACGGCTCACAATCAAAAACATTGCAAAGTAAAGACTTTCTGTATATATTTCAGATTTCAGTATTAATGTCAAAAACACGTGCCGTAGTATAATCTTACATAGGATTTGTGCTACATTAGAACAATAAGGACAAATATCACTTAAGAAAAATAAACATTCAATATTAAGGGTAAAGGTTTTCCCCTGGCATTAAGTCTAGTTCTTGGTGCTCATCTCCATTTCTAAGCCGAAGAGCCAGTGTTGTCTGTAGGTCATGTGGCTGGCATGAATGCATGGAGCGCCATTACCTTCCCACCGGAACGGTACTTAGTTTGGCAGAAGCTGGGGCTAACAGTGGGAGCTCACCTGCTCCCAGGAACCCCCGATGGTGCAGTGGACTAAAACCTCATGACTTGAAGGTTGAGTTGCTGACCTGAAAGCTGCCAGGTTCGAATCCCACTCGGGGAGAGCGCGGATGAGCTCTCTCTATCAGCTCCAGCTCCATGCGGGGACATGAGAGAAGCTTCCCACAAGGATGGTAAAAACATCAAAACATCCAGGCGTCCCCTGGGCAACGTCCTTGCAGACGACCAATTCTCTCACTCCAGAAGCGACTCAAGTTGCTCCTGACACGGAAAAAAAAAACCTGCTCCCAGATTCGAATCACCAACCTTTCGATCAGCAGTTTAACCTGCTGTGCCATTGGTGACAATATTAACTAACCAAAAAATAAAATGTAAACACTAAACTAATATGGGAATCTGCTATTGCAACACATCCAATGAAGTGGTTTAAAACCAATATATTTATCTTGTCAGAAGCGAACCGAGGGTACAAGTGTAATGTATTTAAAAACACAAAGTTAAAAACTTGGCATTATACTAAATGCCCTTTGGCCAGTAGGTGGCTACTTGGAGTATCTCTGGTGTTCCTGTAAGAAGGTCTTACAAAACTATTAATTGATTTAAGGCGTTGGCGTGATGGCTGATATCCGAACAGAGGATGGGCCAGAGATGTTACTGTCTTGGTCCTTTCATTATTGGCTGCTATTTCCCGGTGGATGTCAGGTGGTGCAGTACCGGCTAAACAGTATAATTCCTCCAGTGGCGTGGGGTGTAGAACGTGTGATAAGTTTTAATGTGGTGAGATGTGTTCCACACTGGGCATGCATATTCAGAGTCAGACATGACTAGACTTAATATCAGGGGAAAACCTTTACTTTTAATATAGCCTGTGTTGTTCAGGTGTCAGAGGAACTGCCGCATCTGCTTTCTCCCCTTTCCAGCTCTCACAATGTCTCAGACAACACTGGGAAGGCTCACTGAGAGGGGAGCCTTGGTGATATTGGCCTCAGTTCATTCACAGATATACATATTTCTTCTGCTTCGTCAAACCTTTGCTACCGGAATTGGTACCTGTCAATCATAATAATTCTGGAATGTTTTCAAATAAAGCTTCTGCATGGCCTTCCTCCCTCCCAGATTCATGAGAATCATGGAATCTCTCTACTAATTCTTTTGCATGTTACAGAACCCCCCATTTAAGCATAATTGTGTAAGGATGTAGTCAGCTCTTGTCAGCAGGATCAATGGCATGGAAGAATGGGAGCTGAGGTCCAATATTGGGAAGATCTCCCATTCTTCATCCTGAAAGTAGTTAGTTGTACTCCTCCCCCCCCAAGGAAATCTTACCAGGAAAACCCCATGACAAGGTTGCCATTATTCGGAGTGATTTTGAAGGGAGGTAACAACATGGCAGTTCCATCAGCATTGAAGATAGATATATGGTCCTTAACTTAGAGTACTGATAATGTTTGACTAATATGACTAACCTCCTTTTCTGCTATTTTCCAGGCTGCAAAATTTCTTCAAAGGAACACTGCTCTCTACTACTGCATTTCTTCTCATGGTTGTTCTAGTGAGCTGTACGTTTTGTTCTTAGATGCATGTGAATTTCTGTATTGGATAATACACATTTACTGTCTTATATTTTACGCAGATTGTTGAGTGATTGTTATTCTTGCCACCTCTTAAAGAAGTTTTACCTTCCTGTAAAATTTTAAAGCTGTGCTATAGCAGAAATACATATGTATTTCAACTTTAAGTATACTATCTAGAAATATATCTGCTGTTGGAAGCATACCTTAGTAAGGAACTTGAGTGATTAATGTCAACAAGCAATTATGTGTTTAATCAGGTTATTATCTCTCACCTTTCCCCTGCCAAGGAGTCCAAGGCAGCTTACAAAATTTAAAATAGCTAAAAATGTAGTGTTACAGGAGTTTGAAAATACAATTAAATATAAATGCTATATAAACTACATAATTGAAGACAGGTTTCAGGACTGGGGCCAGAATGAGAGAACTGGGAGCCCAGAGGCATGATAGCCCCACCCACCCACCCACCATAAAGAAACAGCCCTCCTGTTCCAATTAGAATTTTGCAAGGTCATTAAATATTCAGTATCAGTTTGGAAATGTGGGGGATAAATCCCTGTAGAGGAGTCCAGGTGAGGATACAGAGCAATATTTTGTTACAAGTTTCATTAATTTTATAGTCGTCATGACTAATTGAGCGTTTTCTTATACTTCATCCTCCTAATAAAAACCTCACTTCATTTGCCAGCCACTCCTGAACTAGTGGCAAAACATTATTAAGATAACATTTTTGTGGTTTTATTCATATGTCTTTCTCACTTTTAACTTAGTGTTCATGTGGCCTGCCCTGGTTTTTATTGCTTTTTTTGAATTTTGGGTTGTAATGTATGTTATTATTTATTGTATTGTTAAATTGTGTTATGATATGTTGTTTTATATTCTGTCATATTGTATGGTTTTGGGCATGGCCCCATGTAAGCCGCCCCGAGTCCCCATTGGGGAGATGGTGGCGGGGTATAAATAAAGTTTTATTATTATTATATTTCAGAACCCCCATGGCATATTTTGTATCATAGTAACATAGAATTGTTTGCCAATTATGCATGACATTGTAGTTCCCTTTCTGCTGTACAGAATTTTTACCTGGTACAAACCTAATACTGCTTGAACCACAACCCATGTATATAAAGGATGTACAAGTATTGCTGTTGTAGTGACTGGAAGGAATTAGGGGAAAACACATGAGAATAAGCTGCAGTGGCAACGTGTTCAGCAATTCCATATATCTCTGCCTCTTCACTTTTCAGATGTTTCCATTGATGTTCCAGGATATGGAAAAGTAGTTGTTGATGTTGGATATGGTGGTGCTTTCTATGCATTTCTCAGTGCTGACCAGTTGGGACTTGATGTTTCTTCTTCAAAGATTCAGGATCTGGTTGATGCAGCATCTGCAGTAACTGAAGCAGTAAAGGCTCAGGTACTGTTCGAAGTTTGTATTTTCTTATTTTTCCTCTACATGGGAAGGATCATGACTGCAGTCATGATTAGAGTCATCTTTGTGTCATGAAATTGACTTTGCCTATGTTTTGGAATGGTTGTTATCCAGGTCTTGCACCCAAAATAGACAGAGGAAAAGGTCCATATTCAATCATACCTTTAAAATGTTATTTAAAAAGAGCATGTTTGAAATTAATTGTAAGGTACATTTGGCAGAAGACTTTACAGAGAGAATTTGCTAAAAATATTCATACAGTAGAGTCTCACTTATCCAACATAAACGGGCCGGCAGAATGTTGGATAAGCGAAAATGTTGGATAATAAGGAGGGATTAAGGAAAAGTCTGTTAAACGTCAAATTACATTCTTTACAAATTAAGCACCAAAACATCATGTTTTACAACAAATGGACAGAAAAAGTAGTTTAACACATGGTAACATTATGTAATTATTACAGTATTTGCGAATTTAGCACCAAAACATGTCAATGTATTGAAAACATTGACTACAAAAACACTGACTACTAAAAGTCAGATTATGTTGGATAATCCAGAATGTTGGATAAGCAAGACTACTGTACTTGCCGACATATAGGGTCTTAGGTTCACATTTGCACTGCCATGCTAATTGTATGGACTTAAAAGAGGGAATGGATATAATACAGCTATCCTAATGCTGCATTTTTCTGGTTATGTTTTATTCATAATTTAACAATTTGATAATGTTTCTAGTTCAAAGTTCACCACCCTTTAATTGAAGATGTGGCGTTCATTTATGGAACTATACTGACGGATGGAAAAGATGAATTTAGTGAAGAACCAACAAGCAACATATGTGTGTTTGCAGATGCACAGGTAGAACATTATGTGCAGGGGTGCCACCCTATCCCTTTGTCATGAGGCTTCCCTAAATGGTATATATAGAAATTGTGCACAGAGGAGCAACATGGGAGGGGTTTCATGTAAAACCAGATGATATTGAACTGCAAATCCCAGCAGCTCTAGCCATTGTGGGTCATGTGAGAAATGCTAAGAGGTGCAGTTCAATACCTTGCATCCTGTTAGTGATTTGCATAGGTGTCTGTCCTTTTCTGGTCATTCTTGAGGTAGGAATTCTCTGCCAACCTTGTGCATGAGTTTGCTATTTCCTTAGAACTGGACAAAGTGGGCTAAATCCAACTGAATAGAGGAGTGAATCAATGGACCTCACTGCAGTACCAACTTAACCATTTACTTCTTCCCTTCATGGGTACAGAATGTAAAAATTGCACTTGTGAGCAGAAATGACAAAGCTGCTACTTCTTAAAGTGATAGGTTACTATTTGCCATTATTTCTGAATGTAAACATAATATGTAGATTTGCACACCAAAGCAAGTGCATTTTTGGAGCTCCAACATCATTGGTTATAATAATACAGCTAATCCACACTTGTTATTAATAACACAGCTAATTCACATTTATCAAAGAACTGAGTGTTCCACAATACAGCAGTCTATGTCTTTCTAACCAGGTTGACCGCAGTCCTACTGGGTCAGGTGTGACCGCTCGCATTGCCTTACAATACCATAAAGGACTAATTCAACTGAACCAGACAAGGACCTTCAGAAGCAGTTCAACTGGCTCTTTGTTTACTGGAAAAGCAATAAAGGCAAGACCTAAACTCTTGTGGGATTTAAAGGTCCAAGAGGGGATATGAAAAATCTCATAATTCATTTCGATTTTTAAAATGAGGCCAGTTTATCATTGTCATTCTGCAAGAAAAGAGGAACACCTTTGGTTTTGATCAAATAGTCTAGCATGCAAAAAACCTTACATTTTCTTAATTACATCATGATGTTACATTAGAATTACAGCTGATTATTTCTACTTCAAATAGTGTCCCTTTTGGGAATGTACTAGCTGTTTATTTAGTGTTGTGTCTGCGGGTAGACCTACAGAAAATTATGAAATGTTCATTGGGTCTCAACAGGTAGTAGAGAATAAATATTGGGCAGGAGGATTTGTACTGCTTGCAATAAGTTTTAGATATTCGCAATTTCCTCTCCCACTTCAGCCTGGAATAAACATTTTTGTTGAATTTAATAAAGATTTTGGGTCAGGGGAAAGTAGGGAGAAGAACCAGGATAAGCTTGCAAAAAACTTTGATCCACTCAGTTTCTTTCTCTTAGTTTTTAAGTTAAGCTAGTCATATTTTACCAGGTTTAATCCAAATTATTATTTTTTGATCCAGGAATCTAAATGTGGAGACCACAATGCTGTTATAGTAGAAGTGGCTGGAGAATCATTTTACACAGGAACATCGACCTTCACTTTTGAAGAGGAGGACCCTTTGAAATATGGTTTCTTTCTGAAGTAATTGCTACTATTGTACTTTAGTATCTTTCTTTTGTTACAATCCTCTCTTTTACTAGTTAATACTCAAATTCAGAGTTAATTGAAAAGCCTGATCGTAGCATTGGGTATTTTTAGGACGAGTTAAGCATGTGTTTATATGTGACCGAGGTTTGGACAATAATATCTCCCATCTATTACCAGGTTGTGTAATTTTCCTGTTGTGCATGGCTCACTATCCAAATTGGGTCTGGTACAAATTTCATTTCATGTAACAAAAAGAGAGTAATAATTAAGAATGTAAATATTTACAGAGAAAAGTAAAAACAAATCATGATGCATATATTAAAGATTTTTTAGAAGGGCACAATAATTAAGTAATTAAGAAAAATGTAAAGCCATTAATTGTGTGATGAAAATCAACAAGGAAACTGACATACAAATTTTTTTTTAGTATAACTTGCTGGGTTTGTCTTGATTGACAGAAGACTGTTGTCCATCATGAAGTACGGCTTTCAATCCCAGAAAGACCCTCAATCTGTTTCTGAACTCTGTCTCATCTCTTTCATCCCAGCTGCCAATCTTAAGTGCACATGGGACAGGAGTTGGGGGCAAGGTCGAGGCAGTTTAGCTGGGATCCTATGCCAGCAATAATAGTAGTTGTAGTAATGTTTATTTATCCCCCCTCCCTTTATCTCTCTCTGGAAGAAAAGTGGTTTACATTAAAGGTATTCCTGCACAATTTAAAATATACAAATATGCAAACATTAAAACAGAATTAAACATAACAGTATTAAAAATTCACAGTTTTTTGGGGGAGGGGGGAATTTCCATTATAATTGGGGTTATTATTGAGCCTTCTGTCATTAACACTTTTGTTATTTGTTCCATATTTCTAATATATTGCTCAACTTTGGGTTTCCAATTTCTCTAATTTCTTTTTTTGTTAAATCTTTTTAAAATATTACATTTTTTCCTCCATTTCCTGTGAATCCAGTTTTAACCAGTCTAAATCCTCCTTATTTATCATTCCTTCTATAAACAATCTCAACCTATTTGCTTCATAATATTTTTTATGTTGGGAAGTGCTAATCCTTCTTTTTGTGATCTGTACCATAATTGTTTATTTAATCTATTTTACTGCCGTTACAATATTTATTTATCATTTGTTGCCATTTATTCAACTTATCTTTAATTTGCAGTAGTAATATTCTAAATATAAAATTTATCTTCAGAAGAATTTTCATTTTAACTAATGCTATCCTTCCAAATCAAAATAAATGCATATTTTCATATCCCATAAAAAAATTTGAACTACTTCTATTAATGCGACTACATTAACCTCTTCCATTTCTTTTAAGTTCCTGGTTATAATTACTCCCTAATATTTTAATTTATTCTTAATATTTATTCCCATATTGCCCTGTTTTATAAAATCCTTTTCCTCTTCTTTGTTTTGTTAAGTAAAATCATTTCTGATTTATTCAAATTTACTTGTAGGTCCATTGTCATACCAAATGTGTCAAAATGACCCTTTATCCTATCTATTTTACCAACCCTATTTTAAAATAGTTAACAATGTATCATCTGCAATTAAACTCACCTTCTGTTTTGTCTTTATTCCTACCCCTTCTACATTCTTAACCCTCCTTATGGCTTTTGTAAATAATTCTATCACCATAAAAAACAATATCTGTGATAAAGGACAACCTTGTCTTGTTCCTCTTGTAACTTTTATTTCTTTTGTCACCACATTGTTGATTGTTACTATCGCTGAATTTTTTGATCAATGTTGTTCTATTAATCCTTTATTTTACTTCCCATTCCAAATTTATTCATAATTTGCCTTAAAGTGATTCACACAATCAAACACTTTAAATATATCTAATGATAAAATCCCTACTTTTATTCTTTCTCTCTTGAATCACACAGATTTTGCTTAATACTCTTCCAATCAAATCAGACATCTGTCTTCGTTTTACAAACCCACATTGGTCTACTTTTATATACTTATACATGCATTTATTCATTCTATTGAACATTATAACAGATAATATTTTTACATCCTGATTTACTAATGATATAGGCCTATATTATTCTGGGTCTGTTAAATCTTTATCAGGTTTTGGTATTAATATTATTAATGATTTTCCTTTCTTTCATTATTTATTTATTATGTGTTGCACTTATCTATACCACTTTTCACGAATACTATTTTGCTGTTTGGGAGATATTCGGTACTACTTTATTTCCGTTAGTAGCAACATGAAGCAACAGTTCTCTATACTCCCAAGGCATATGATTCTCTACTAGCACATGTTTTTTGATGAATTATTTTTGACCGCCTTTCTCTTGCTCTTTCTTGGTGCCATTGCAAAAAGGTAAGTCCTGGTAGGCAAAGACGACAGGCAGACAGACATGGTTCTACTTCTTAATAACTAAAAAAGATTTCTTGCTCTTATTGCAAATACTGTGTAAGAAGAGTTGTAGCATGTTTGAATAATTGCAGGAACACTATGTGCATGCTTGTTTTGGTTGTCAGCCAAAGGTTGAAGGAAGGGAATGGAGGCTTCTTTCCTCTTGAAGCCCTCACTTCAAATCTAGGCTCATGAAGAATGATATCTCATTACTTACTTGGGAGACATCTTCCCTCGTTAGTACAAACCTTAGTGGAAGCTGCGTCAACCCACAATTTTAGCTGGCTAGCTTTGCATCATGTTCCAAATTTAAATGTTAATAAATTATATATTACAAAATCATGAAGCAAGAATGTAGAAGCTATTTTTATGTCCATTTTCAGAATCATTTTCTCATGTGTTAGACCTCCTTTGTGGTGGTTATATATGATTTCATCTCCAGTTTTTATTTGTGATTTTTTAACATATTTGTACCTGCATTACTGAAGTGTACTTGAACTTCTTTGCTGCGTTTGTGAATTTTGCAAATATTAAAATGAAACTTATTAAACAATATATTAAATGTAATATTTTAAATCAACTTTCATTATTTGAACTATGGCGTCCTGATTCTCAAAAGAGGGGAAAGGAATATGATTTCAGCTCTATGCCTTTATTTCAGTGTTGACATTGATAAAACATTTCACAATCAATTCCTGATGCCTGCCTCATTCATCATCGTGCTACACTTTCCTCATCTTTTATACATTCTTCCCTTAGGTTCACAAGACCTTGTGTCCAAGGGTGCAGACAGACCATACAGTTTGTTTCGAAGATGGTATGACACTCCAGCTGCTAATTGAGATTTGTATGCACAGAGTCATATACAATCTTCTTGTTTCATTTAGTTTCGTAAAGACTTACCAAGAAGCACAAAGATAAAGAAGGTGGACTTTGACATTCCAACACTAAAAAAAAAATGGCATGCAGCCTTTTAAAATGGCACAAACAGTTGCTAATCCAATTGCTAACCTCAGAACAGACCCAATGGCTCAATCCTTGAATGGGAAACCCACACCTGTAAATCCCATTGCTTTAATGGGCCTATTCTACTTGAGCCTATAATCAGATTTAGGCATATCATCCCATTAGGATTCTTCCACTTTGAAATTATGGATGTAACTTAGTAAGAAGCCACATTCTTCTTTCTTTAGAACATGGGGAAATCCTCTTCTGAAAGATTTAGAGAAGGTAACTTAAGTGTAGTTTGGAGCTAAAGATTTAAGCCGGTGGCACTTAACCCCAGCTAGGTAGCACACAATCCAGTCCTGTACATTTATTTTTTTCAATGAAAGCAATTTCATTTATGCAGGGATCTCCAAGCATCCTTCCCAGTTCATTTGTCATTCTAAGAAGGAATCTATTATCCTCCACTAAATAACTACGGTAACTGAAGAAAAAGATATTGCATACATCTCTACCTTTTGTGCTTGTCACTAAATAAAAGCTGTTGGAGGGATGCAAGAATTCCTTTTGCATGTAATTTAACACAGGTCTGAAGAGAAGGAAAACTGAATTACTTGCCCTTTCCCTGCCACCTGAGTTTTGTTTTGAATGGTTTTGAAGGGCTGCACACAAGTGCTAGCTATCGGCAGGCAAGCCCATGGCCAAGGGGGCTGTTTAGGGGTTCAAACCACCCCCAACAATTTTCAGGTTAAAAAAACCTGATTTACTCATGAATTTTAACTGGTTAACCAAATCCACATGCCAGGTCCAGTCCCTCCGGAACTGCAAGCAGTATCTCAACTAAATTTTGATTATTCATACTATCTGTACCTACCTTTCTATCAATTTACATTAGAGGGGAGCTGTATCATTGTTAGACCTTGTTTCTGATGACCAAGTGAAAGCCCAATTAGTGCAAAATCTATAGACACTATTGTGAGGATATGTATTTCCTGTGGAAAGAAGAGGCATCTAAGGCCCCTTCCACACAGCTGAATAAAATCCCACTTTTTCTGCTTTGAACTGGAATATATATACTCGGATAACCCAGATCAAAGCGGATACTGTGGGATTTTCTGCCTTGAATATTCTGGGTTATATGGCTGTGTGGAAGGGCCCTAAGATTTCAACCCAAATGGTTTAGCAGATTTCCCTGGTTAGCCTACTCGTTACATGTACAAGGTGCACTCTTAAGTACGGTGTGGTGTTTGGAGAAGTTGAGGGTAAAGGTAGTCATCAGAAGCTTGATGCATTGGTTGCTAAATCATTTGTGCGATGGAAAGATGTAATAGGTTGCCAACAGAGTACCATCAGAACAACTTGTGTTGGGCTGAAAACTTCTTGCTAATTCACAGTGGAACACATCTTGATGTAACCCATCATCATGATAAAGGAAATAAAGCAGAAGAAAACAAAGAAACTTCTGCCAGTTGTGGAAACTATTGTCCTTTGTTGCCGACAAGAACTGACTTAAAGAGGGAACCTATACACAGATACAGAATGGGGGATGACTGGCTTGATAGCAATATACCCTGTTTCCCCAAAAATAAGACAGTGTCTTATATTAATTTTTGCTCCCAAAGATGCACTAGGTCTTATTTTCAGGGAATGTCTTATTTTTCCACAAAGAAGAATTCACATTTATGGTTGAATTGTTTAAAAATGAAAATGTATTATCTACTATACAGTAGTTGTCATCACAAACCAGTGTAACCAAACTGTGAATCCTTTCAAGAATTTCTGTATTATATTTTATTGCTATACTGTTTTTAAATTACTGTTTTAACTTTCTGTTTGTATGTAAATTTATGTTGTTGCTGGGCTTGTCCCTGTGTAAGCTGCTCTGAGTCCCTTCTGGGAGATGGAGGTGGGATACAAGAAAAGTTATTATTATATTATTACTATTTCTTGTTACTACTTTTATTTCCATGTACAACAATCTGTGGTATGTACATTTACCGATCCTGCATGCTTCCAAACAAAAACTTTACTAGGTCTTACTTTCGGGGGAGGCCTTATATTTAGCAATTCAGCAAAACCTCTACTAGGTCTTATTTTCTGGGGATGTCTTATTTTTGGGGAAACGGGGTATGTGAAAAAAATATTAGTGTCCTTGTGGAAACAAATTAAACATGAGCCAACAATGTCATGTGGCACCTAAAAAAGCCAATGGGATTTTGTTCTGTATGAATAGGAGTCTAGTGCCTAGATCCAGGGAAGTGATGCTACCCCTCTACTGTATCTTCCAACTCTATGATTCTATGATAACAAATAATAACAATTTAATACAGTAGAGTCTCACTTATCCAAGCTAAACGGTCCAGCAGAAGCTTGGATAAGCGAATATCTTGGATAATAAGAAGGGCAGTTGGTTCTCGCAGAAGCAGAGGCAGCAGGAGGACATTTTTGCTTCCTGGCTTCAGGTAGGATTTGGCTAAGATTTTAAACTGAGTGTGGGCTTGGCTCCTGTGGTCAAAGTCTAACTGTTGTGTGACTGTTGTGTTGAAAGAGAGCCAGGTACTTAAGTTGATTGACAGCAGGCATTGTCCCCTGTTAATTGAGTTTCTGGGAAAGCTTTATTTGCCAGTGTGAGTTTCTGCCAGAGCCTGATCCCAGAAGGGCAGTTGGTTCTCGCAGAAGCAGAGGCAGCAGGAGGACATTTTTGCTTCCTGGCTTCAGGTAGGATTTGGCTAAGATTTTAAACTGAGTGTGGGCTTGGCTCCTGTGGTCAAAGTCTAACTGTTGTGTGACTGTTGTGTTGAAAGAGAGCCAGGTACTTAAGTTGATTGACAGCAGGCATTGTCCCCTGTTAATTGAGTTTCTGGGAAAGCTTTATTTGCCAGAAAAAGGCACCTTTACTAACTATCCTTCGCAGTACATACAGGAAACAAAGCAACATAAACAAATACACAAAGAGGTGGTTTGTTGCAGTTTGCACATAAAGTGCGTGCATATTGCTTAACTGTACAAAGATCCCACTTGGCCACCACGCTCACCAAGAGATGCAACAAAAGCAAAACATTCCCATCATATGCACCAGCTGTGGCATGTTCCGCTTTTTCACACAAAAACTAGACAACTACATCTGCTCCAAATGCCAACAGATGACTCTGATGGAGCAGAGGATCCAACAGCTCGAGCACCGTATTAAGACCCTTAAGGACATTCAGGCACTTGAGCTCTTCTTGGACACTGCACAACACGCTGCTGTAGATCAGCAGCCTGCATCACACCAACACCACCAAGACCATGATCAGGAACCTTATGGGGAGATCAACTCAAAGGTAGACAACCCTCAGGCTTGGAAGGAGGTCACCCATAGAAGGAGACGCAGGACCAGGCAGCCTCCGCAGAACTCCTCTGCTCAGCTGCATTTACACAACAGATTTGAAATTCTTACATCATTAACATACAATCAGGAAACACATCTTGTGGAGGACCACAGTTTCTTAGATACCACTCAGTGGACCACCCTGGATCAATGCGCAGGGGATAGCCCTGATGGGGACAGTGCATCACCACAGTCACACTTATGTAATCATGCAAATGCTCCATCCCCAATCATAGACCAGGAGCAACAGGAACATCCTTGGGAGAGTAATGGGCTCTCGGATGTATCTCAATGGATTGTCATTGATGAATGCACTGGGGATGTTGAGGAGGAGGACAACACTTTACACCTACATGATTCACTTCAACAGGAACACTCTTCAGGGGACATACACACTGTCTTGCACAAAAGGGACCCTGTCAATCCTCAAAGGAAACAGGTCTTGGTAGTAGGTGACTCCCTCCTTAGAGGAACGGAAGCCATCATTTCCAGACCGGATGGGATGGCTCGAGAAACATGCTGCCTCCCGGGGGCAAAAATACACCATATCACTCAGAGGCTCAGCAGGCTCCTAAAGCCCCATCACCCTCCCCACCTTATGTTGATTCATGTAGGTACCAATGACACCGCTAGGCATACTTTTCAAAAGATCACAAATGATTTTCGAGCTCTGGGAACAAAGCTAAAACTGTATAATGTACATGTGATCTTTTCATCCCTCCTCCCTGTTGTAGGACACGGCTCTACAAGGGCCGGAAAAATAGTACAGGTCAATAACTGGCTCAGAAAATGGTGTCAAGAGGAGCATTTTGGCTTCCTTGACCATGGTCTACTCTTCCAAGAGGATGGACTACTGGCAAGCGATGGGGTGCATCTCACACAAGTAGGAAAACATCTTTTTGCACACAGACTCACAAACCTCATCAGGCGCACTTTAAACTAGATCCACTGGGGGAGGGGAACAACAGCCTGGCGAACACTATATTACCCACGACCACAGGGAACCGCCGAAAGGCTAAACGGAGGGCTGCACAAACACAGCAAGGACCAAGTACAGAGAGCACAATAATCCCAAATAAACAGTTCGAGGGGAGGTCACAGGGGCTTACATGTCTTTACACTAATGCTCAGAGCATGGGAAATAAGCAAGACAAACTCCAACTCCTAGCACAGCACCACACATACGATGTCATAGGCATCACTGAAACCTGGTGGGATGACTCCCATCACTGGAATTTAACCATTGAGGGCTATAACCTCTTTCACAGAAATAGAACAAAGGGGAGAGGAGGGGGAGTAGCTTTATATGTCAAAAACAGTTACGTTGCAGAAGAAATGCAAGACTGTAATCCGGGAAACCAGCTTGAAAGCATCTGGATAAGAATCAAGGGAACCGGGACTCAAAAAGATCTTGTCGTGGGTGTCTACTACAGACCTCCGAGTCAGGATGAAGGACTTGATGAAGCCTTCTGTCAACAGCTGACCAAACAGGCACAAAGAAGAGATATAGTAGTCATGGGCGATTTCAATTATCCCGATATCTGCTGGAAAACAAACTCAGCCAAGAGTACAAAGTCCAACAAATTCCTCACTTGCCTTGCAGATAATTTTATGGTCCAGAAGGTAGAAGAGGCAACAAGGGGATCAGCAACTCTTGATCTAATCTTAACAAATGTGGAAGACCTGATCAATACAGTTGAAGTGGTTGGATCCTTAGGGGCAAGTGACCATGTGCTCCTGCAGTTTGCAATACAAAGGAATGCTGAAACTAAGACAAGTCAAACACGCATTCTGGACTTTAAGAGAGCTGACTTCCCAAAAATGAAGGAATTACTGAGCGGCATTCCATGGACGCCGATATTAAAAAACAAGGGAGTTAAGGATGGATGGGAGTTTTTCAAAAGTGAAATACTCAAGGCGCAAATGCAAACAGTGCCAACAAAGAAGAAAAATAAGACAAGTGCAAAGAAGCCAGAATGGATGTCCAAAGAACTTCTAACTGAGCTAAAGCTCAAAAGTGACATGCACAAGAAGTGGAAAAGGGGAGAAATCACCAAAGAAGAATTCAAACGTATAGCCAACACCTGTAGGGAAAAGGTTCGCAAGGCTAAAGCGCAAAATGAGCCCAGGCTTGCCAGGGACATAAAAAACAACAAAAAAGGCTTTTTTGCTTACGTTGGTAGAAAAAGGAAGAAAAAGGAGGCGATAGGGCCATTGCAAGGAGAAGATGGGGTGATGGCGACAGGGAACAGGGAAAAGGCAGAACTACTTAATGCCTTCTTTGCCTCGGTCTTCTCAGAAAAAGAAAGCCATCTTCAACCTCAGCAACACGGAATGGACGAAGGATTGGGGGAAATCCAACCCCAAATAGGGAAACAAGTTGTCCAGGAACACTTGGCCTCTCTAAACGAATTCAAGTCCCCAGGGCCAGATCAGCTACACCCAAGAGTACTGAAGGAACTAGCGGAAGTTATTTCAGAACCACTGGCAATTATCTTCGAGAGTTCTTGGAGAACGGGAGAAGTCCCAGCAGATTGGAGGAGGGCGAATGTGGTCCCTATCTTCAAGAAGGGAAAAAAGAACGACCCAAACAATTACCGTCCGGTCAGCCTCACATCAATACCAGGCAAAATTCTGGAAAAGATCATTAAGGAAGTGGTCTGCGAACACTTAGAAACAAATGCGGTCATTGCTAATAGTCAACACGGATTTACCAAAAACAAGTCATGCCAGACTAATCTGATCTCTTTTTTCGATAGAGTTACGAGTTGGGTCGATACAGGGAATGCTGTGGATGTAGCGTACCTGGATTTCAGTAAGGCCTTCGACAAAGTCCCCCACGACCTTCTGGCAAACAAACTAGTAAAATGTGGGCTAGACAAAACTACGGTTAGGTGGATCTGTAATTGGCTAAGCGAACGAACCCAAAGGGTGCTCACCAATGCGTCGTCTTCATCATGGAAAGAAGTGACAAGTGGAGTGCCGCAGGGCTCCGTCCTGGGCCCGGTTCTGTTCAACATCTTTATTAACGACTTAGACGAAGGGTTAGAAGGCACGATCATCAAGTTTGCAGATGACACAAAACTGGGAGGGATAGCTAACACTCCAGAAGACAGGAGCAGAATTCAAAACGATCTTGACAGACTAGAGAGATGGGCCAAAACTAACAAAATGAAGTTCAACAGGGACAAATGCAAGATACTTCACTTCGGCAGAAAAAATGGAAATCAAAGATACAGAATGGGGGACGCCTGGCTTGACAGCAGTGTGTGCGAAAAAGACCTTGGAGTCCTCGTGGACAACAAGTTAAACATGAGCCAACAATGTGATGCAGCAGCTAAAAAAGCCAATGGGATTCTGGCCTGCATCAATAGGGGAATAGCGTCTAGATCCAGGGAAGTTATGCTCCCCCTCTATTCTGCCTTGGTCAGACCACACCTGGAATACTGTGTCCAATTTTGGGCACCACAGTTGAAGGGAGATGTTGACAAGCTGGAAAGCGTCCAGAGGAGGGCGACTAAAATGATTAAGGGTCTGGAGAACAAGCCCTATGAGGAGCGGCTTAAAGAGCTGGGCATGTTTAGCCTGCAGAAGAGAAGGCTGAGAGGAGACATGATAGCCATGTACAAATACATGAAGGGAAGTCATAGGGAAGAGGGAGCAAGCTTGTTTTCTGCTGCCCTGCAGACTAGGACACGGAACAATGGCTTCAAACTACAGGAAAGGAGATTCCACCTGAACATCAGGAAGAACTTCCTCACTGTGAGAGCTGTTCGACAGTGGAACTCTCTCCCCGGGGCTGTGGTGGAGGCTCCTTCCTTGGAGGCTTTTAAGCAGAGGCTGGATGGCCATCTGTCGGGGGTGCTTTGAATGCGATTTCCTGCTTCTTGGCAGGGGGTTGGACTAGATGGCCCATGTGGTCTCTTCCAACTCTACTATTCTATGATTCTATGATTAAAGAAAAGCCTATTAAACATCAAATTAGGTTATGATTTTACAAATTGAGCACCAAAACATGTTTTACAACAAATTTGACAGAAAAAGCAATTCAATACGCAGTAATGTTATGTCATAATTACTGTATTTACGAATTTAGCACCAAAATATCATGATATATTGAAAACATTGGCTACAAAAATGGCTTGGATAATCCAGAAACTTGGATAGGTGAGGCTTGGATAAGTGAGACTCTACTGTAATAATAATCTTACCTGACTCTCCCATGAATGATGGTGATGATAATTTAATGATGATGATGATAATAATGATGTTGATGAAACGTCAAGAAAACCAAGATCATGGCAACGACACCTATTGATAACTGGCAAATAGAGGGAGAAAACGTGGAGGCAGTGACAGACTTTATATTTCTAGGCGCGAAGATCACTGCAGATGCAGACTTCCTGCAGCCAGGAAATCAGAAGACATCTACTTCTTGGGAGGAGAGCAATGGCCAACCTTGATAAAATAGTGAAGAGCAGAAGCATCACATTGGCAACAAAGGTCCGCATAGTTAAAGCAATGGTATTCCCCAGAGTAACCTATGGAGGTGAGAGCTGGACCATAAGGAAGGCTGAGCGAAGGAAGAGAGACGCTTTTGAACTCTGGTGCTGGAGGAAAATCCTGAGAGTGCCTTGGACTGCAAGAAGATCCAACCAGTCCATCCTCCAGGAAATAATGCCCAATGGCTGCTCACTGGAGGGAAGGATATTAGAGGCAAAGCTGAAGTATTTTGGCCACATCATGAGGAGACAGGAAAGCTTGGAAAAGATCACGATGCTGGGGAAAATTGAAGGAAAAAGGAAGAGAGGCTGACAAAGGGTGAGATGGATGGACGGTATCCTTGAAGTGACTGTGTTATCCTTGAATAAACTGGGGGTGGTGACGGCCGACAGGGAGCTCTGGCGTGGACTGGTCCATGAGGTCATGAAGAGTCGGAAAAGACTAAACGACTGAGCAGCAGCAGATGATGATGATGATATTCTTACCCACCTCTCCCATGGATAATGCTGGTGGTGGTGGTAGTGATGATGATAATGGGTTGCTGTAAGTTTTCCAGACTGTATGGCTATGTTCCAGCAGCAGTCTCTCCTGACATTTTGCCCACATTTGTAGCAGGCATCCTCAGAGGTTGTGATGTATATTGGAAAACGACCCAAGGGAGGTTTCTATATCTGTGGAAGGTCCTGTGGGTGAAGGAATGTTACAATTAATCACCAGAGTAGCATTTATTGTATTGCCTGGGCTTGGTCTCATGTTAGTGCTTGAGTCCCTTCAGGGAGATTTATTTATTTCGTGTCAAAAGCATTGCACAACAAATACATTTTAAAATGATGAAAAAAAAGGAAATCACAAGCAACTAAATAGTTTTAGACCAAAAACGGGCAACAGCAACCACATTGTCCGTAGCTTTAAACAACTCCTCCGTACATGAGGCAGGACATTGTGGGCAAGCATACATATGCGGAGTTGTTTGTTCAGCTCCACAGTCACACAAGGTGGAGGATTCCTCCAGGTAGTGCCACCTCGCCAAGTTGTCTTTAGATCTGCCCACTCTGCTTCTGAGTCTGTTCAGGGACTTCCAAGTTGCCCATTCTTGGTTTGCCCCTGGAGGAAGACCCTCATGGGGGGCCATCCAGTTAGAATTGCCAGGTTTAGCTGCCCAGAGGGACACCCTTGCTGCTGCTGGAGGAACATCAAGAGGAGTGGTGGTTCTCATGAAGCCCTTCCTTGATTTGAGTCTACTGGGAGGAGGGTGATAGCCATGCAGTGGGTGGCTTTCGCAATGTTCGACCTTTTTTCTCTCACCGTTAGCAGCAACTTCCCGTCGCACGTCAGGAGGGACAATGCCAGCTAACTTGTGGAGTTTATCAACAGGTGTAGGTTTAAGGCATCCTGTGATTATTCTGCATGTTTCATTTAGTGCTATGCCCACTTGCTTCGCATGAGCAGACTTTTGCCAGACAGGACAGGCGTACTCAGCAGTTGAGAAAGACAAGGCCAGGGCTGATGTTCTTATTACTTGTGGGTCTGCTCCCCATGCGCTGCCAGTCAGTTTCCGCAGGATGTTGTTGCGTGCAGCTACTTTGTGCTTGGTGTTCATGCAGTGTTTCCTATATGTTAGTGTTCGGTCTAAGGTGACACCAAGGTATTTAGGATGGAAACAGTGTTCGAGCTCTTGGCCTTCCCAAGTAACTTTCAGTTTCCTGTTGGCTTCGCGGTTACGTAGGTGGAAAGCACACACTTGTGTCTTGGCAGGGTTAGGCTTCAGATGGTTCTCCTTGTAGTAGCTGGAGAGATCTTTCAAGGCATTAGTGAGTTGCTTTTCAACTGTTTCAAAATCTTTCACTTGTGTTGTTAGGCCCAGGTCATCAGCATATATAAAGCTCTTTGTGAGTGGTGGTTGTGGCTGATCGTTCGTGAAGATATTAAATAAGGTCAGTGCAAGAACGCTGCCTTGGGGTAAACCATTCTTTTGCCTCCTCCATCTGCTTTTCTGGCCCTGAAACTCCACATAGAAGCTGCGGTTTTCTAGGAGGGTCTGGACAGTTTTTGTAAAATCAAAGTCCCGGGTGATATGGTAGACTTTATGCAGCATTTTTCTATGTTGCACCGTGTCATAGGCTGCCGTAAGGTCCACAAAAACTGTTCCCGTGATGCAGCCTTTCTCGTAGCCTTCCTCGATATGCTCAGTCAGATGAAGAATTTGACCTGTACAGTTTTTCCCTGGTCTGAAACCTGCTTGTTGTGCAATAAGCTTGGGTTCGATGACAGGTCCTAGTCGATTTAATAGCACCCTCTCATCAGGGAGATGGAGGCAGGGTACAAAAATAAAGTTATTATTCTTATTAGGTTTAAAACATCCAGTGATTATTCTACATGTTTTATACAGTGCTATTTTCACCTATAGATGCTGTGCCTTTGCATTGGTTTGCCCCAGTATAAAGGTGCCAGGTGGAAACCTTCAGCAGGCAGGAAACATTACTGATGCTCTAGGCCAGGGGTCCCCAAACTTTTTAAACGGGGCCAATTCACGATCCTTCAGACTGTTGGAGGGCCGGACTATAGTTGGCCACTGAGCAATAATAAATAACAACAACAACAACAATAAAAAAGAAGGTTGGAAGAGACCCTTTGGGCCATTGAGTCCAATCCCCTTCTGCCTTTGTGCACCGAAAGCACAAGCAAAGCACCCCTGACAGATGGCCACCCAGCCTCAATGTTAATAATAATAGCAACAACAACAACAACAATAAAAATAAAAAGAGGGTTGGAAGAGACCCCTTGGGCCATTTAGTCCAACCCCCTTCTGCCTCTGCGCACCAAAAGCAAAGCAAAGCATCCCTGACAGATGGCCACCCAGCCTCAATGTTAATAATAATAATAAGAATAAAAGATCTCAGCCGGCATTTGGAAACAATAGACATTGACAAAATTACAATCTGCCAACTGCAAAAGGCCACCCTACTGGGATCTGCATGCATCATCTGAAAATACATCACACAGTCCTAGACACTTGGGAAGTGTTCGACTTGTGATTTTGGGATATGAAATCCAGCATAGCTATCTTGTTTGCTGTGTCATAATAAAATAATAATAATAAAGGGTTGTAAGAGAAGAAGAGACCCCTTGGAACATTTAGCCCAACCCCCTTTTGCTCTTGTGCCATGGGGGCCGGATAAATGGCTTCGATGGGCTGCATTCGGCCCCCGGGCCTTAGTTTGGGGACCCCTGCTCTAGGCAACTGCATTACAGACAGACACCTGTGGCTGCCAGTTCGGCGTTGGGAGGAGCTCCCCCTGCTGGACGGAAGGAGGGCAGCGCCCAGGCAGGTGCGAGGAGGCCAAGGCTCCGCCGGGGATCGAAGCTCCCTCCCACGGTTTCCCGGGACAACGCGGCCGCAGAGACGTCACCGGCAGCGGGGCAAAGCGAGGAGGAGAAGGCGGAGGCGGCGGCTGGCTGGCTGGCTGCCGCTCCTTGGCCCCGGCCCTCGCTTTCTTGCAGCGGCGCATCTTCGGAAGCCTCCGGAGCATCCTGAGCCGTCCTCATTGCAAGCAAGCCAAGCGTCCCTTCCCTGGATGGGCGCGCCATTCCTGCCCATGCCTCGCGGGGGCGCCAGAGAGCAACCTGCTTGCCACCTTCTTCTTCGCCTTCCATAAGCATTGAGCAGCAGAGGCGAGTAGCAACAAATAGAAATCAGTGACATTTTATTATTTCATTTTTCCAATATCATTTGAATAATTTATTATGTTATAATATAATATTTTTTCTAATATTACTATAGTATGCTCTCAGTTAATAGGCACCCATGGGGGACTATTTTTCCAATATCATTTTAATAATTTATTATATTATAATATAATATTTTTTTCTAATATTACTATAGTATGCTCTCAGTTAACAGGCACCATGGGGGACTTGATTGATGCCATGCTTTTAATGTTGTTTCTAGTTGCTTGAGAGTTGCTTCCGGTATTAAAAACAGGCCTCACTATTACTAGACCCCATATTTTTTCTAATATTACTATAGTATACTCTCAGTTAACAGGCACCATGGGGGACTTGATTGATGCCATGCTTTTAATGTTGTTTCTAGTTGCTTGAGAGTTGCTCCCAGTATTAAAAACAGGCCTCACTATTACTACACCCCATTTTTTTTCTAATATTACTATAGTAGCCTCTCAGTTAACAAGCACTCATGGGGGACTTGATTGATGCCATGCTTTTAATGTTGTTTCTAGTTGCTTGAGAGTTGCTCCCGGTATTAAAAACAGGCCTCACTATTACTACACCCCATATTTTTTCTAATATTACTATAGTAACCTCTCAGTTAACAGGCACCCATGGGGGACTTGGTCGATGCCATGCTTTTAATGTTGTTTCTAGTTGCTTGAGAATTACTCCCAGTATTTAAAAACAGGCCTCACTATTACTACACCCCATGCTATACCATAAAGCCAGTATTGACACTTGATATTCATATTGAAGTACAGTTACTAAAAGCCATTCGAGACAAAGACAAACTCAAAACATTATAATATCGTTTCTGGTTGTTTGAGAGTTCTTGCTAAAAATTAGGCCTAACTATGCCCCACTAACACCTCATGCTATACCATAAAGCCAGTATTGACACTTGATATTCATATTGAAGTACGGTTACTAAAAGCCATTCGAGACAAAGACAAACTCAAAACAGTATAATATCATTTCTGGTTGTTTGAGAGTTCTTATTAAAAATTAGACCTAACTAATAGTATACTCCATACTATTTTGTTTTCATGTCAGGAGCTGCAAGTCGCTTCTGGTGTGAGAATTGGCTGTCTGCAAGGACGTTGCCTGAGGGACGCCCTTATGTTTGATGTTTTACCATCCTGTGGGAGGCTTCTCCCATGTCCCCGCATTTGGAGCTAGAGCTGACAGACGGGAGCTCACCCTGCTCTCCAGATTCAAACTGCCAAACTTTCAGTCAGCAGTCCTACCGGCACAAGGGTTTAACCCATTGTGCCACTCAGGGCTCCTTCCCATATTACTATATGATACATTCTGTGTTGATTTGATATTAATATTAAAACATAATAATTAAAATTAAGTAAAGTAAAGACAAACTTAAATATAATGTAAGATGGTTTCACTATGTTACTATATATTTGTGAACACAATATGAAGATACTTAAAACAATTTCATTTTAATTTTTTTATTGAAGTATGTCAACTATTAGTTCTTTTATCTTATTTTTGACGGTTACTTGAGGTCCAATTAACCGAGAATCAACTACAGTAGAGTCTCATTTATCCAACATTCTGGATTATCCAACGCATTTCTGTAGTCAATATTTTCAATACATCATGATATTTTGGTGCTGAATTCGTAAATACAGTAATTACTACATAGCATTACTGTGTATTGAACTACTTTTTCAGTCAAATTTGTTGTATAACATGATGTTTTGGTGCTTCATTTGTAAAATCATAACCTAATTTAATGTTAAATAGGCTTTTCCTTAATCTCTCCTTATTATCCAACATATTCACTTATCCAACGTTCTGCCGGACCGTTTACATTGGATAAGCGAGACTCTACTGTATATTTAAAGTATTATTTTTTTGAAAATTCTACTCTCCGGTTGCTTGAGAGTTCTGGTTGCTTGAGTTCCTCTTAACTGAGAGTCTACTGTATCTAAAGTATTATTTCTTTGGTTTTCTTTCATGGCTGGTTGCTTTAGAGTTCCAGTTGCTTAATTTCCAGTTTAGTCCACTGTATTCGTATTCCATGGAGTTGCCCACCCTACCGAGCAATGTGTCTGGGAGTTCTGGTTGCTTGAGTTCCTCTTAACTGAGAGTCTACTGTATATAAAGTATTATTTCTTTGGTTTTCTTTCATGGCCAGTTGCTTTAGAGTTCCAGTTGCTTAATTTCCAGTTTAGTCCACTGTATTCGTATTCCATGGAGTTGCCCACCCTACCGAGCAATGTGTCTGGGAATGGCAATGGGAGCATGGACTTTGGAGGGCCGAGTTGGGCACCGGACCCCAGGCGATGGGGCTCATCGGGGGCGGCGTTGGCCTCCCAAGCGTTGCTCCTCCTCCTGATCTTCGCCCTCTCCGCCCTGGGCAACGGTGCCGTGGTGGGGGTCATCGTGCGGCACCGGCAATTGCGGACGGTCACCAACGCCTTCGTCCTCTCCTTGGCCTTGGCCGAACTGCTGGCCGCCGTGTTGTGCCTTCCGCCCGCCTTTTTCAGCCTCCTCAGCGGCCTGTGGCTCTTTGGTCCACGTCTTTGCATCGCCAGTGCCACCCTCCACGCAGGGCTCGGTGTCGCCGCCACACTCACCATGGCCCTGCTTGCCTTTGACCGCTATTGCGCCATCGTCCGTCAGCCGCGACACAAGATGAGCCGCCGCCGTGCTGCCCAGCTCTTAGCTGCCGTCTGGTTGGCCTCCTTGGGCTTCTCCAGCCCGTGGTATCTTCTAGCCCAAGAGGAGGAAGAGGAGGAAGAACAGGTCGCCGTGTCCGGGAATGTGGCACCTACCGCGGCCGACCACTGCCTCTATGTCTTACCATGGAGCTCTTCCCGGTTGGGAGCCTCCTACGGAGCCACCTTGATCGTCCTTTGCTACCTGCTGCCTTTCTCCGTCATGTGTTTCTGCCACTACCACATCTGCCGAGCCGTCCGGCTGTCGGAGAGCCGTGTGCGGCCCCTCACCACGTACGGGCACCTCTTGCGCTTCTACGGCGAGATGCGGACGGCCACCACCGTCCTCATCATGATCGTCTCCATCATCTGCTGCTGGGGGCCCTACTGCCTCCTGGGCCTGGCCGCCACCGTCGGGCATCTCTCCTTCTCGCCCACTTTGGACGCCGCGGCCAGCTGGATGGCTTGGGCCAACGGGGCCGTCAACCCCCTCATCTACGTCGCGCGCAACCCCAACATCTCGCTGCTCCTGGGCCGCAGCCGCGAGGGGGGCTACCGGACCCGGAACAACAACGTGGCCGCCTTCTTCGCGGCAACGAAAGGACGCCGCTTGGATGCCAAGGGCCGGGCCGAGTGCTACACCAGCCACAGCGGGGTCACCGCCGGGAGCACCCTGACCTCCTCCAGCCCGGCCAGCGGGAACGAATTGGCCATGTGGGCCTGTAAAAACCCCGCCGTCCTCTTCTGTCGCGATGGGAAGCCTGGCACGGCTGCTGGATGCCCACAGCCCAAACTGGCTACTTGTGATACAAGCCTTTGAGACAAAACAATGTTGTGGGAAGCAACAAGGAAGCCAGTCACTGTGTTGTCGAAGGCTTTCGTGGCTGTTGTATGATCACAGGGTTGTTGTATGTTTT
Organism: Anolis carolinensis; assembly: GCF_035594765.1. Classification (NCBI taxonomy): domain Eukaryota; kingdom Metazoa; phylum Chordata; class Lepidosauria; order Squamata; family Anolidae; genus Anolis; species Anolis carolinensis. The sequence goes on from NC_085841.1 coordinate 358,299,488, forward strand.
CCGGGCTGTATGGCCATGTTCGGAGCCCCGGTGGCGAAGTGCATTAAAGCACTGAGCTGGAGACCAAAAGGTCCCAGGATCAAACCCCGGGAGTGGCGTGAGCAGCCGCTGTTAGCTCCAGCTCCTGCCAACCTAGCAGTTCGAAAACATGCCAATGTAAGTATTTATTATTTATTTATTTACAGCATTTATATTCCGCCCTTCTCACCCCGAAGGGGACTCAGGGCGGATCACATTACACATATAGGCAAACATTCAATGCCTTTTTAACATAGAACAAAGACAAACAAACACAGGCTCCAAGCGGGCCTCGAACTCATGACCTCCTGGTCAGAGTGATTCATTGCAGTTAATTGTAGCTGGCTTGCTCTCCCGCCTGCACCACAGCCCACCACAGTAGATCAATAGGTACCGCTCCGGCGGGAAGGTAATGGCGCTCCATGCAGTCATGCCGACCACATGACCTTGGAGGTGTCTACGGACAACGCTGGCTCTTCAGCTTAGAAATGGAGATGAGCACCAACCCCCAGAGTCAGACATAACTGGACTTAACGTCAGGGGAAACCTTTACCTTTACCTTATGGCCATGTTCTAGAAGTATTCTCTCCTGACCTTTCGCCCACATCTATGGCAGGCATCCTCAGAGGTTGTGAGGAATGGAAGGAAGGAAGGTTTATATATATCTTTGGAAACTCCAGGGTGAGAGAAGAACTCTTTGTCAGTTGGAGGCCAGTATGAATCTACAGACCCACAAAGAAAATCCTATCTACAGAACTATCTACAGACCCACAAAGAAAATCCAACAAATGCTACAGTCAGAGAGGGACAAGAGGGATCCTCTCACCTCTGCAGGGGTCTACCGGATACCATGCAGCTGTGGACAAGTATACATAGGGACCACCCAACGCAACAGCATTGCCCAAACATGAGTCAAAGAGCATGAAAGGCACTGCAGACTCACTCAACCAGAGAAATCAGCCATAGCAGAGCACTTGATGAACCAACCTGGACACAGGATATTATTTGAGAACACAGAAATGCTGGACCACTCTAACAACTATCATGTCAGACTACACAAAGAAGCCATTGAAATCCACAAGCATGTGGACAACTTCAACAGAAAGGAGGAAACCATGAAAATGAACAAAATCTGGCTACCAGTATTAAAAAAACTCAAAAATCAGAACAGTAAATAAGAAGCAACACTCTGAAAACAGAGGAGTTCCAGACATGGGAACCAGGGGCAGCTAAAGACTCTGAACAAAGGATGCCCCCAGGCAGGAAGAAGCCAGAAGATGAAGCTATTCAATGCTAATTAAGACGATTAACTACAACATTCACACTGGCCTCCAACTGACAAGAGTTCTTCTCTCACTCTGGACTTTCCACAGATATATCTAAACCTTCCTTGCTTAGTTTCTCCATACCTCACGACCTCTGAGGATGCCTGCCATAGATGTGGGCGAAACGTCAGGAGAGAATACTTCTAGAACATGGCGATACAGCCCCGAAAACATACAACAACCAAGCCAGTCATTGCTGGTGTAATAGTGCCAAGATTGGTCCATTCAGGTGGGGTGAAAAATTATCTAAAAACCTTGTCTCCCAGAAGGAAAAAGAACATCTTACAGATATTATCACACCCTGCTGTTAAAGCACTGCTATTCCATTCTGGGATTTGTAGTTTGCTGAGAAGGTTTAGTAGACTTTATTCCAAGGGCTCTCTTTGTGGTCCCACAGGGGTTCAGAAACTCCTCCTAACATTTCTGATATATTCTTTTAAATTATTAATTCCTTTTTTGTCTTTTAAAATAGTCTTTGACCGGTTGCCAGTCAGTTTGCTTTTTAGGTATTCCATGGATGCACTCCTAAAATAAATGGTTTCAGGGAAAACAGTATGGGTCAATTTTGTTTCCTAGGCTTTTTGTGTGACAGTTTTTCCCATTTACAAAGCTGCAAAATATTGGCAACTATTAACTGGATTTCTGCTCCGGGGTCTGTTACTTCTCAAGCTCTTGGGCTACAGAGGTAGAAAACACTGTGACTTAAATGTGTAGCCTTTCTGGTTTATGGCTGTGTTTACACTGCAGAGTTAATGCGGTTTGACACCACTTTAACCTCTGTGGCTCAATGCTATGGGATCCTGTGAGATATAGTTATACAAGATATTTCACCAAAGTGTACTGGTGCCTCTCCAAACTACAATGGCCATGACTCCATAGCATTGAGCTGGGACAGCATGGCATTTTCCCCTTCAGTGTTCTTATTTCACCAATCCACCCTCTGTATAAAGAAGTATTCTTAAAATATTCTACCTGAGTTGCTCAGTTCCTTTATTCCAGTTCATTCCCAGTTTTCTTGTCCACCAGGCATCACTTAAATACAAAATTCGGTTTGACTTTTAATTCTATTTCTTCCATCGAAATGGACTCGCATACTGTTCATGCATTTTTCTTCTCCAAGCTGAATATACTTAGGGTTGTTGTGTGTTTTCTGGTCTGTATGGCCATGCTCCAGAAGCATTCTCTCCTGACGTTTCGCCCACATCTATGGCAGGCGTCCTCAGAGGTTGTGAGGTATGGAGAACCTAAGCAAGGAAGGTTTATATATCTGTGGAAGTTCCTGGGTGGGGGGAAGAACTGTTGGAGGCCAGTGTGAATGATGTAATTAATCACTTTTGTTAGCATTAAATGGCCTTCCCAGTCTCACATCCTGGCCTGGAGAAATCCTTTGTTCTGAGTCGTTAATTGCAGCATTCACACTTTCCTCCAGCAGACAGGAGTTCTTTTTCCCACCCTAGACCTTCCACAGATATATAAACCTCACTAGCCTAGTTTCCAATATACCTCACAACCTCTGAGGATGCCTGCCATAGATGTGGGCGAAACGTCAGGAGAGAATACTTCTGGAACATGGCCATACAGCCCGGAAAACACACAACAACCCTGTGATTCCGGCCATGAAAGCCTTCAACAACACATTGAATATACTTAGTTCCTCCAACCTTTCCTTATGTGTTTTGTTTTCCATAGTTTTAACCATCCTTTTTGTGAACATGCTCCAATTTGTTTGTATTCTTCTTCAAATGAGGCATGCAGAATTGAACGCAATGTACCAGATGAAGCAATGTTTACCATGTAACCGTTCTGAAAGAACCAGATTGTCCAGAGAGAGCCTTGGATCTCTGGCAACATTGAGGTCCTCCTATCCCAAGCTGGCTTTCTTCTCAAATGTCTGGGCTTAAATGTGATGCTATTTTTTTTCTCCATGTGGATATTATTATTTATCATCTGTATAGCATTGCTCGGAGATGCACAGTTGATTGAACGATCTCAACTTCGGCACTAAGGTGAATTGCCTTTTCATTGCACATACCTGAGGTTGATGCCACATGACTCAGAACTTGTACATGACTATCCATCATGAAACGTCAGTGCCAAATGAAGGAGAAAGAGTAGAAAATAGGACTAAAAATGGTCTCTGATGCCTAGTCAAAGAACAAGAAGCTGCATTGCACACTGTGACAAACTGTTATTATTAGTTCTTTGTGTTTTTTGTATAAGCAATGTTGATTGTTAGCCCAACTGAGGTAGACCTACTGAACCAAGGAGACAATGGGTGCATAGACTGTCAAATTAATGCAGTTTGACGCCACTTTAATTGGCATATCTCAATGCTAAGTAATCATGGGAGTTATATTTTGGTGAGGCACCAGAACTCTTTGGCAGAGAAGGCTAAAGACCTTGTAAAACTACATCTCCCAAAACTACATCTCCCATGGTGCCATAGCATTGCACCCTGGCAGATAAAGTGGTGTCAAGTTGCATTAATTCCACAGTGTAGATGAACCCTTATATATTGACTCACCATTTAACCGTTGGTTTTAGAGGGGTGGAGTCTATTTTATTTATCAAATTCAGGTCGTCTTCTCAATGCCAAATCTGTGCGATGTCTCTTGGTCAGTTGGCAATTGGTTGGACCCAGTTGGGGTTTCCTGAGCAAGCTGTACAAAATTGTTAGAATTGTAACCCCTAAAAGAGGAAAGTATATGTATTTGTATTTTTGGCAAGTATGATGTTATTTTATTTTGTGAGCCAAGAAATAAACAAAGCTTTCCCTTTTTGTTCCTCCCTGCAAGTGGTGGCAATATCCCCTTTTCTTGTGTGTGTGCCAAGCACATCACAATTAACACTCATTCAAAGGAGTTGGCAAAGAGTGGGATGTATTTGCTGAGTGGCTATTTTTCCTAGTAAAGAGGAAGTCTAGACCAAGCATGGGCAAACATTGGCCCTCCAGGTGTTTTGGACTCCAACTCCCACCATTCCTAACAGCCTACCGGCTGTTAACACTTGTGTCTGGACACTCTCCAGTTCCAGCCACACATCAAGGTCATTACAGCTTCTTAGCAATTATCTCTTTCCAGACTATAGTACACTCTGGATGATGCAATCAGTATGCAATACAGGCAAGACACAAATTTCATTTAAACACTATACACAAATCCCACATTAACATCAATGACTTGTCTCCAGATCTGACCATCAAAACTCACCTTAAAATCCAGCCAGACCCAAGAAGGGACAGATATTTTCAGTGCTGACAAGTGGATCACTGAACTATGATGAATTCACACCCCTTCTACCAGAACCCAGCAGTGTGTCAAGTAGAAACATAAATACAATAGTAATACAATAGTAATAGTAGCAACAATAATAATAATACTATGGTATGTAATATGATTTTTGGTGTTGGGTTATAAATGTCAATTCCTAATTGGTTCTATCATAGGAACATGGGAAAAAAGTTTATTAAACTGCAAACACTTTGTTTATGCAAGACATCCTGCAGCACATTTTGCTATAGTTTTTCAGTGAATATCTCAGCATCACAACCAATTCAACCTAGTTTGTGGCAGCCACAAAAATTAAGTTTCTGGAGTGGAACAACTACTTTCAAAGTAAGTTAAGCACAATTAAACAGGAAAAAACACTTTGAATCAGGAACAGATTTTTTCCAAATTTTGTTACCCCGTGTAGTAACAAAGACTCTTGCATTTCGTTAATGGACCATCAAATTATTGGCGGGGTAAGACTGGGCATGTCGTCCTTTAGCACCATGCTTGTGAGCATCACAGATTTAACGCCTTAGTACCACTGACTTGACTTTCTGGTGGGTTTCGGGGTCATTTATGATGATGTCGATGGAACCATGATTGTACCTGTAAATGGGGAGCAGTTATAAAGTCATGGGTCTAATTTACATAATTTTAACTAACAAAATGCACGGCAATTGGGAATGTAGATTTGCACTAGACAAGCACAATGAAATTGTCTTGGCTTCTGTATTTCATGGCTTTTGCAAGTTTACTTGAAATACGTAGTATCCAACATAAAAATATACAAGCAGGAAGCCTTTCATTCTGATTTTTTTGATCGTGCGAGAATCGATTTGAGAAACTGCAAGTCTCTTCTGGTGTGAGGGAATTGGCCATATGCAGGGACGTTGCCCAAGTTGTTTTACCATCCTGTGAGAGGCTTCTCTCATGTCCCCGCATGGGAAGCTGGAGCTGACAGACGGGAACTCATCCCGTTTCGCAGATTCGAGCTGCCAACCTTCAGGACTGATTATCAGGATTGCAACCCATCAAGTGCCAACTTGGCCAAAGCGGTAGGTCTTTATTTCAAGTGAATGCGTTTAGGACTAAGCTGCAAGAAGGAACTGTTATGAAAAGGAGATTCTTGCAATAATTATCTTTCTCGCATGCACCAAAATCCTGCCACAGTTTTGCTGAAAGGGAGATGAAGAGAACACAAGTTGGGAAGTGTGATTTTAACCCAACAGTAACATTAAGAAATATGAATGTAAACTAGAAAACAGGGCTGAAATTAATAAAATGAAATTCTTATGCTTCTATGGTAATAACTTCATTCAGAAAGAAAGTGCACAATGGGCAAGAAAATGCCAGCTCTTCCCATAGATGGCACTGTTGCTTTTTGGTAGACAAGACAATCTTGCTTAAATTAGTTCTCTATATTGTTCTGTATCCTTTTTTCAAGGCACACAAAATATCTTCCCAAGCATCACTGCCAACACAGAGGATTCCCCTGGGAAAGGAAAGGAAGTTGAGGAGGGAATCCTCTCATTGTTTATCTCCACCTTTGCCTTAGTTATATCCTTCCAAATATATATACACATAAATCCTCCAGGGAGTGGAATTTGGCATGGGCCAGTGATGAATTTATTAATACAACCGCAGGCTATAGTGAAGTTGGCCAGAATCATAGAAGCCTAGAGCTGAAAGAAAACCCAAGGGCAGGAGCATGCAATCAAAGCATTCCTGACAGATGTCCATCCAGCACGTTCTGAAACCTCTGGAGGAGACTTCACTACTTACCCAAGCAGCCTATTCCACTGCCAAACATTTCTTTAACATCACAAAGTTATTAATGTTTAGGTGGAATATTTTTCCTGAAGTTTGAATCCATTGCTCTGTCTAGTCTCCAGAGCAACAGAAAGCAGCCCTTTCCTCAATGTGATGTCTAGTACTTAAACATGGTTCTCCTGTCTCCTCTCAGCCATCTTTTTTCAAGCTAAACATCCCAGCTTTTTCAAAGGGCTTGACTTCAAGACCTTTTGATCATTTTGCTCATCTTTCTCTGGACATCTTCTTGTTTGTCCATATCCTTCTTGAGTTTTGGTGTCCAGAACTGCATCCCAGGGACCCTTTTCTGCCAGGCCAGCCATAGGAACTGGAGCTGAATCGCACTGGTCTGCACATAAATCTAGAAGTCATGGCATAAATCTTTTAGGATAGACTTTCATCTTGAAGGCCATGTCCAAAATCATTGTTTGTGGGTGAAAGTTTGCATGTAGAATTATGACACACAGTTGCACCACATCAGCCTCCCACCCATGGTAGGCATTTTTCACACAAGGAATCCAAGGAAGCTGACAAATTATGGGTTCATTTTTTATTATTTACTTTCAAGTTAACTTCAACTTAGGAGCCTCGGTGGCGAAGTGTGTTAAAGCACTGAGCTGCTGAACTTGCAGACCGAAAGGTCCCAGGTTCAAATCCCGGGAGCAGAGTGAGCGCCCGCTGTTAGCCCCAGCTCTTGCCGACCTAGCAGAAAACATGCCAATGTGAGTAGATCAATAGGTACCGCTCCGGCGGGAAGGTAACAGCGCTCCATATAGTCATGCCGGCCACATGACCTTGGAGGTGTCTACGGACAATGCCGGCTCTTCAGCTTAGAAATGGAGATGAGCACCAACCCCCAGAGTCAGACATGACTGGACTTAACGTCAGGGGAAACCTTTACCTTTACTTAACTTCAACTTATGGCAGACCTCCAAGAGCCCCCCATTAACCAGCAGCTCTACTCAAGTCTTGCAAACTCAGGCCATGGCTGCTTGATTTGATTAAAATCTGTAAGACATCTTTTCCGACTCACTTTACCAAGCACCATCATAATTTAAATTTTCTTAGTCAGCCTTCTGCATTTTCTGGGATTAGGGGCATGGAGAACCTCATTGAACTAGAAAATGAAGAAATTACTTTCTACTTGAGAGAGAACACTCTCAGAATTTCTAGTTCTTCCAGAATGGCTCTATGGGCAACTTCTACTGGAAGCTGGCCACAGAATCACACTGAAATACCTAGACAGTGGTTCCCTTCTGAAAATCTCTAGGTCCTCCAACATGACTAGAAGAAGCTGACCATAAAATCACTCTGGAGGCCTTAGAGATGTCTAGAAATACTATTTTTTTATCAAATAGATCAGTGGTTCTCAACCTCTGGGTCCCCAGATGTTTTGGCCTTCAACTCCCAGAAATCATAACAGCTGGTAAACTGGGATTTCTGGGAGTTGTAGGCCAAAATACCTGGGGACCCACAGGTTGAGAACCATTGAATTAGATGAATTAATCAAAAGTTGGAATCATACATGTGGATGGATGACTATGTGTCCAAAGTATGACAGCCTCAGGTTGCTGTGACTTTTCTGGGCTGTATGGTTATGTTCCAGAAAACTCATTGCTGTTTTCCAGCCTGTATGGTCATACAGACCAGAAAACTCACAGCAACCCAGTGATTCCGGCTATGAAAGCCATCGACATCATATTATGACTGCCCGAGTTTCACCTTGATTTGCTCATTGACCCATCCCTTTGTGGAATTTGTTTTTAAAAGGTACCAAATCCATCTGAACAAATTTTACTGGAATCAGAAAAATGTGCTGAGGATATGCATTCTTCGCTATTCAATGCAATTTTTCAAACTGTGTGCCATATGGTTTGGTACATTTTGAAAGCCTTGGTCAGTACATAAGATTTTACTCACATACAACAGTATGCTTCCACCTATATTGTGGTACATTTGGACACAAACTCCACACCTGTCTCTTACTGCATGTAATGTTGCATACCACACCAAACAATTTCTTCAAAATGAAATTTGATCCCACAGACGTTAATCTGAATGTTGTTATGTACACTCTTTATTGCATATTACTGTCTTTTTTTAAAAAAATGTACAGTCTCATAACATACAGAGCATTTCCTGCTACCTAGAAAAACATTCCTTGCACCTGGGCACCACTACACAGTTTGCTACCACTACGCTACATTAGTATACTTCAGTTAACAAACTATCACCTTTTTTTGTCTTTTTTTCCTTTTTCTTTTTTGGCATGAATTTTAAAAAACAAAAACTTTTTTTTTGTAAAAATTACACATCCAGGAGAGACACAGAGAGGAAACAAACAAACAAAGAAGAGTGGCTACTTCCACCAGCACCGGTCGTAATGTAATTTGCAACAAATGGCACATGGAATAAAATGTATTTGCACATAGACGTCTCGTTTCAGAAAAGACAGAACTCAAAAGAAATGGCAAGGCTTGTTGTGACATCTGCATGGTCCAGAAGCACAAGGAACGGTTTTCACCAATGCCCTGCTTCCACCAATTTGCAATCTGTTACAGCATCGGATTCCAGCGAGAGTCGGTGATCCATTTTGCAGAGCAAACCCAAACTCACCTTTCAACATTTCTTCAGGTTTTGTAGAGCAGAAATAGTATTCGGCTAAGACCCAAGTTGACACCAAACGCACCGAACATTGGAGTTTTGAGTTGAGATCCTTGAATGGATTACTGTGATATATACTTGGATGTACCTGCATCCCCTGAGTCTAGAGGAATCTCTGTGTTAACTTATGGATGGTTTTAAGCAGGTCAACCATGAGCAGTGCAAGAGGACCTTCAAAATCTAATCCATACAACCTCATGGTTCAATCAGTGTTATTTATTTTGGAGAGGTTCATGAGGACCCTTGGATGGTCCTTCATATGGTTGCATCCCTAAATGTTCCAGCCTTGTTTCCAATGGGGTGGTTAAAACTGCTTGCTTTGCAACTTTTTATTGATATTGATAGGGCCAAGGTAGGGACTGGAAATCTTATTCCCAGATGTTGTGGGACTCCTATGATTCCCACCCACCAGACAGAGAAATGTGGAGAATTACAACCCTATCTCATCAACCTTGGCTCAGTCAATCCAAAATGAACAACACTCCCAATAGGGATTAGTGCTGCTTTCTATCAGATGGCAGTCCTCTTGCTTTCTCTCTATGGCCAACATTTTATTAAAAATTGTGGGAAACAGACCCCCTGTATTTAGTGTACTTCTAGGAGCAATATTTGGATAGCTCAAACAATTGATCAATAGCCTTAATCTCCTCAAATACAAGGCATCTCCAGCAGATCATGAATGGGCACAGAAAGCTGTGGAATTTTTGAATCTCTAGATCTGTTAGATTCCTTAGCCAGATTGAAACAAAATATGGAAAAGCATTTTTTTTTATTTTACCTCCTCAAAACTCTTATTAGAGGAGGTTTTTTAAAATGTTTAGGTGGAATCTGTCTGTGGGATTATAGGAATGAGGAAAACTTTGCTTTTCCAACCTCTGGACTGAATATTGTTCCTGCTCTTTTCAAATCCAAAATATTGCTGCGTTTGCAGCTTGTTGTGTTCTGATCTCAGCTCAAACTGAACAGCCTGGACTTTTATTTATACCCTAAAATTGTACCCGACCCAATTTCCTCCAGCTATCATATATATACGAGAGGCACTTTAGTTTAAGTAAGTAACAGTTACGATCAACTCATTTATTTTGTGTTGAGGCAAAGTGTTGTAACTGAGTATTTGCACTTACCAGCTACTTGAAGAGCCACCTGCCTAAGCGGTGCAATGGAGAAACTGTACTCAAGACAAACAAAACCACGATAAGAGAATAAAGCGCACACACACAACTATGCACACACATACACACACTCGCATCGCTCTCGGTAGTGTGATTTTTCACAGCTTTTACATTGCGTTGGGATGAGGGGAAATCCCTGCCTTTTGTACAAACTTGTATTTTATATAAACCACACATTTGCTGTACAGTACACACAGAGGAAAAAAGAAATGCCGTTCCATTCCAATTCCCCACCCGTTCATATCCTTTACAAGACCCTCCCAAACCCCTTCTCCTCCCACAAAAATAAAAAAACCCACATTTTTGCAAACAACATCAACTATCTAGTGCAAGAGGGACAGAACTCAAAATCTCCACAAGAAAAGGGAGAAAAAAATAATAAACCTCATTCTTTTTTTTTCCAGATTACAACAGAACGATGATGGGATAAAAGTCACTTAAAAGAGTAAAACCACAAATAAATAAAAGCAAAGCAAAGCAAAACAAAAGTAACAGTCATCTATATTCTCTATAATTTAAGAATATTAAGCCAGGCTATAAAATTGGCATTTTTTAAAACTTTTTTTTCCAATTTTTTTCTGCATTACTATTTTTTCTTCTTTAAATTATTAATGACTCCCTGAGCAAATCTGGGCTTAGTAGGTTTTGGATCAACATCTTGACAGGTAGATCTGCTTACAAATCCGCAAGACAAATGAGAACAGCAACACAATTTTTTCAAGAATAGATTCTCCCTCCTTGGCTTTGCTACTTTGCACTATAAATTAGGTCTCAAAATCCTTCCTCTTGGACTCCAGGTCCCTTGTGAAACACTGTATAGAAGCCCATCTCCAACAATGTCATTTTGAGATAACGGGGCTCTAATTTTGGGGATGGGTTTTGCACAGATTTAAGACGGAATAAGTGAAACCACTCAACCAAATAACCCCATGGTTCATCAACTGCAATTTCTGGATTGCTGAGGTTCATGGATATGGACAAAATCTGCCACCTTAATATCCAGATTTACCATTTGGAGAGCAGAAGCAATCCTGTCAGTGTGTAAACGGATGGAGGCCTGAGACACATATAGTGTGATGGAGAGACAAATTGAAAACCCAACTTTTGGGATATGGACATCCTGAAGGCCATGGGATTTTGCCTCTGAAGATCTTCCAAATTTTGCTTCTGAAGGCCTCTGATTTTTGCCCATCGGTTGCCAGCATATCCCTTTCCCCCAACTCCCACATCCGACAACTTTGCAATGCAGAACTGGCCCGATCCAATTCTGACTTATATTTACAGAGAATACAGTTGCGTCCCATTGGACAAGGAATGGGAAATAAAAACAGGACGAACACAAAACCTTTCTGTTCCATTAAAAGAGAGGGAGGTACACACAAAGGCACCCACCCCAACCCCAATGCCCCCTTGGCCTTCGGCTAAGAAAATGTACATACTCTATGTATGCCTTCTGGCGTCAATTACAAAATTCCCCCAGGCGTTTGAAGGTGCTGGGACAAATGGAGACGTGACCGCCAAACTGGGAGGATTTGTTTAAAAACAGAGATACAAAGGGAGACCACCACGCACCAATCACAAGGGATGTTCAAGTTTTGAAAAGTAATAGAAAAAAACCCCCAAAAAAAGTATTTCCCCAGCAACATAATTCAAGAGCCATTTGAATGGACTTTTCTGACACCACCGTCTCCAACAGAGCTGGTATCTCAACCATCATCCACCTCAAGATGCCCTTCTGTAATGTAGCACAATGGACACACCTTGTGTTTCCCACCAGCCCCCTCTCGATTTCGCTTTTCCAACAGTTTTTTTTAATATATATATATTTATATTTATATAAAAGAGCCTCACAACAAGCACAGGTAAGTAGTTGTGTTCAGCATCTGAATTCTGCTGGACAGGGTCCTAGCGCTCTCCTCTCTCTTTTGCCACCTGTCTCGCTTGCCAACTTTTGTGCTTTGACAACCAAGAAGGTTCTTATTGTTTTCTTTTCTTTTGGAAAGTCACTAAAAGGGATAGAAAAGGGAGCAGGCATGCAGGCAGACTGCACACTTCCCACCGTCTCCGCACCCATTCGACTAAATTTGTTATAATACAGCCTGTCGGCACACTCACACTCGCCTTAAGACACAACGGGAGAGGGAGAGTGCCACTGTTTGACAAGGCAGAAGGCCAAAAACCCTGGGCTTTCTCCAGCAGGATAATAGTCAGTTTTCTTTTTTTAAAAACACACTTGGGAAAAACAAGGTAGCTCAGAAGTTGAGTTTTGTGACGGGCCGCTCGCGGCTGCCGTCTGCCAGCGGGTTGGTGATGCGTTTGCGGTTGCGTTTCAGTTTGGAAAGGTCTTTATCGAAGACTTCGCCAGATCGCAGGGCTGAGACGAGGTCGTCAAACTCCCCGCCTTCTTCGCTGTTTTCTTTCGCCTTCCTGGCTTTGCGCTCCCTCTCTCGCTGCTCCTTGAGCTGGATTTTGGGGTTGGGATTGGGGAAGAAGAGACAATGGAGGGTCAACAAGGAGATTTTTAACACCAGGGAGGCCTTCTGAACTTCACCAGTTACAACAAGGATGGGCAGGGAAGCAACTATTGGGTGTATGAGTGCTGGGTTCTAGAGTCCCAAAAAGGAACTTTCCCAAGGTCTGGCATTCCCTTATGCTGATATCAGTACAAACTATACCACAGAGCTTTCCACGTTAGTGTAGGCATGGGCAAACCTCCGGCCTCCAAAATCAAAAATATTGTACGAAAGTACATGTATAAGATGTGTATGAAACAAATGAATTTCACGTTTAGAGTTGGGTTACATCTCTGGCATACCTGCAAATATGAGTATTCCAAAGTCCAAACAATTGAAAAATCCAAAAACACTTCTGGGCTGGATCTAGACCAGGCAAGGGCAAACTTTCAAAATTTCAAATTGGGTGCATCATTTTGAAACACCCTGTATATTATGTCAATCATCATTATAGCAATGATGTAAAGTAAGTTAGCATTGTTATCCCCATATCAAAAAAAGAAGAAAAAAAGAAAAAAAAGAGGAAGGCTCCTAAAGTCAAGAGACATAGCTCATTGGAGGCCAACCAGCATGTTCACAACTCAGTTGCACCTTCAACTAGGGTCCTCTTGCTTATAGTTCATGTTCTGAACCATTATGCTCAAAAACAAATGTGTCGATTTCTATGGTCTATTTCCTCATGGTGCGGAGTTAGACTGGATGGCCTTTGGGTCTCTTCCACCTCTACTAATAACCTCTAACATACACACTTTCCTTGCTTTGGCTGCTCCCTGGTTCCCAAGTTTTTGGTTCTCACCTGTGCTTCCATTCGTGCCCGCCTTTCCTCTTCCTCCTTCCTCTTCCTCATGTTTTCGTTCTCTTGTTTGGCTTCATTCACAGCTTGGAGAAACTGGTCAAAGATCCCAAAGAACTCATCCGGCTGCATCTTGCTCGGCTCTTCTCCAAAATGCTTCACGGACTTGGTTAACTAGATGAAAGAAATTGTCAGGGTGACTGCAAAAACCTACCAGTCAAATGCAACATTCACAAATGCACCTTTCTCAATCAAACATCCATTTTAAGGAGATAGCCCTCTTTTAGATGCTGGAAACACATTTGGGGCTACAAAGAATCTCACCCAAAATAGCTATTGATCAAGCTGGAGGAGGATGAGGTAAAGAGCTATGATTCCCAAAAGTAACTTTCTTAATATTTAATCTCATTATAGGCAAGGAGAATAGGTGTTGGTTTAAAACACTGAAAGTGTCTATCTCACCCTATTATCCTAGATAATGGTCAATCCAAAATCCCTCATCCAATTGATTATATCATTGAGATTTTTATGCTTGAAGGCCTTTTATCCTACAGATATCTTGGAACCCAGCTCCCAAAATGGTTACCAGTGATTATGGAAGTTGAAGTCCTAAATATCTGGCAAACCGAAGGCTGAGCTTCAGTGGTCCAAGCCTGTGATATTTGTCATTTGAGCAGTCCTGAGTGAGAAAGTTCTCAAGTTGTGATTACCTGTTATAATAAACCAAAAAACTGAAGGAAGAAGGAAAGGTCTTGGTCAGGACCAGAAGACAATTATGGTGACCAAGATCATGCCATGCCAGCTGGTGGCTCCCATTTCCATTAATGTTTGGATATGGAGCAGATGCACCATTCTAACATTTTAATCCCAGGTGTTATCCAAGGTGCTGATGCTTTTAGTAGGCAGTGTACAGCATCTTAAATCAAGATCTAAATCCCATTGCTAATCCCAACTACAGTCGAGGCACTGGATCAGCTGGATTCTCCTATGTGTCCATCCATCATTTGGAAACTGATTGAATGGATCACAATGAACTAACCAACAACCTATGATATATACGTAACCCTATAACACAGAACCGATTAAACACTCCAGTACAAAGAAAACAAACTACCATTTAGCCAAGAGGAGAAGGCAGCAGGCAAAATAAATAGAAAGTCATTGGAGATTTCAGATGTGGAGGGTAATACATTTTTGGACCTCAAGGTTTATTAAGATAAATCTAAAGAAATTTCTGAAAGAAATATTAAAAATTAACAAGGTATTTTTAATTACAAAATGTGAGTCAAGCATTGAAAGGGTTAAGTGGATGCAATGAGAGTGAAGCTGTTTATCTGCATGAGAAAGAAACCCAACATGGAAGCAAAGGAGGAAGTATAAAGAACTTTATTTGTGTTATGGAAACCTAGTCCTTGTAAATAGTGCAACCATATTATTTTACTACAAAGAAAGGCCTCCTAAGGAAGATCTAAGGAAGGTCTGTGTGTTTTTGTTCTTTTTATCACTTTGGGCTGGGTTACGCTGCAGCTAACAAGTTACTCTACAATAAATTTATAGGGAGGGCCTTTTGTTAATAAGCCCACTCACCCAACAATTTCTTCCACTCATTAATCACTGCAAAACTGCCTACAAGGACTAAATCAAACACTCCATACAACACAAACAATATGAGTCCTATGTCGAGCCTATGATAATGGAGCTGGGTATTTGGGAGAACAGTATGAGATAAAGATCCACTGCAATACCCCAGACTAAAGACATTTTAAGTAAGTGTTTAAGAGCAGAAACAATGTCGTATGGGAACATTTTTAGATGGTCAAAAACTGCAGAGAGAAAAGGGCACTGTGAGACAATGGTAGATATAATTTGGATTTAGAGAAAAATGAAGATAGGAAATGAGCATAAAGAGAAAGGTGGGTGGATAACAGGTCTGGGGCTAAAATATAGAAACCCTTGTTGTTGGCCTTCCTTCTACTTTGTTCCAAACTTTGGAGACATCACCAATGAGACCCTTTGCTTTCTCCATAAACCCATTTCTTCTGCCAAACTGTCATGACTCCTTCTCATGAACCTCATTTTTCATTTCGAAGCAGTGGACCAAGTTACACTCCTGTTTTTGCTTATTATGCCTTTGATTATCTAGCTCTTTCTGTCTGTCTGTCTTTCTTTCTTTCTTTCTTTCTTTCTTTCTTTCTTTCTTTCTTTCTTTCTTTCTTTCTTTCTTTCTTTCTTTCTTTCTTTCTTTCTTTCTTTCCTATTAACTTAGGAGCAATAAAGCCAAACAGAGCTTGCTATTGCTGAGCAGAAGATATAAAACTCAAATACATGACACGGGAGAGGGGAAACTTGCACTTTCAACTTCTCTTTGAAGGTTTGCTCTTGTATGTTATTTATCGTTGCCATATGCTTACATATTAGAACCAAATGTGCAAGTGAAGCTTTAGGAAAAAAGGATTCTGTCCCCCGAATCCTTGTCCTATTGGAAGGGAATGATATCCGTCCAAGCAGGAAGTTTCTGAAAACCACCCTCATGTCCATATAACGTTTGTTTGATCTTTTTGTAAGCAACATCCCCAATTAAAAATCAAAGATGAAACAAGTGAATGATATGTGTATAGTCCTGTCATGCCCAAGAGAAGCAAACCAACAAAGACAGCCAACTCATGTGATCAAGGCTAACTTTGGTGTGTTGTCTCACTTTTGGTAGCTTTTTATGACAACTAGCTTGGATAGCATTTATTGAAAAACAAAGTAGACAAATTAACGTCTAAGTCACACACAAAAGGAGTAGATTTCCACCTGCTCAGCAGGAATATACATCCTCATCTCCCTCTGGATTCATCCATATTTGCTCCGAACTCTGTTTCAATCTATTTAACTTTTTATATCGTGTCAGAAGCAAATTGAGGCAAGTTGCTTCTGGTATGAGAGAATCAGTCATCTACAGAGACATTTCCAGGGGATGCCCAGACGTGTTACCATCCTGCTGAGAGGCTTCTCTCATGTCCGCGCATGGGAAGCTAGGCTGACAGACGGGAGCTCACCCCATCTCATGGATTCGAACTGCCAACCTTTTATGATGGTAATGTATTTAACTATGTTGTGCCCTGCCTCAATCTGTAACCAGAAGAGGGTAATAAATAATACTACTAATATTACTACTACTGGGATGCTGTGTGTTTTCCGGGCTGTATGGCCATGTTCCAGAAGCATTCTTTCCTGATGTTTCGCCCACATCTTTGGCAGGGATCCACAGAGGTTGTGAGGATGCCTGCCATAGATGTGGGTGAAATGTCAGGAGAGAATGCTTCTGGAACATGGCCATACCCAGAAAACTCATAGTAACCCAGTGATTCTGGTCATGAAAGCCTTCGACAATGATACTACTACTACTATTACTACTACTACTTATTCTTATTCTTATTATACCTCTGAGGAGCTCTAGAAATAATCACAGCTACCACTTGGGTCACTAAAAAGGTATTCTGAGCTAAAGTGTGCAAATTTAAAGTGCAACTATTCATACCAATAAGATTTTAGAGAAACTGAATCAAGCAAGGATTGAGGGAAGTCATACTCCCACTCTATTCTGCTCTGATCAGACCTCACCTGGAATAACCCTGTGCCAATTTTGGGCAACACAATTCAAGAAGGATATTGACAAGATGGAGTGTGTTTAGAGAAGGGTGACCAAAACAATATTGGTGGAAATGTTGAGGTGCGATCGCCACCATGGGATTATCACAGTGACTCTGAAAAGGCTGAGTGAGAACTTAACAGAGCAGCAACACTCATTCTCTTGGCTTCAGCTAAAAAACTGTAAAGTAACAATAAATCCCGTTCTACCCAAACTTGCAAGTAGAGCAAGAAAGTGGAAAGACCTGGAGCCACAGAGAGCTCCAATGAGTCTTCCTTCTCACCAGTTCTTTGGCTTCAGACAAAAGATCCTCCACGTCTGAGAAGCTGAAGCTGGCCACCGTGATGAACTGGCTGACGACAGACACAAACTTGTCTCCTGGGTGGGAAGGCTGGGTTTTCTGATACTCCAGTTCCTTTGGAAGAAAGAATTTGATTACGGTCATTGTTTAAGGAGGGGAATGAAAGCAGGGATAAACTCAAAGGATGGAGGAGGGTTTACTAAGCTGCTAAGGGCTCAAGTCCACCCTACGAAGTGATTTGAATCTGTGTGATTTTAACTGATGCTTTAATAATTGATGTTGTAATTGTCTGGATTTTAATTGTAATTGTTTATTTTGGAATTATGTGTTGTTGGCATCAAATTGTTGCCTGTTGTAAGGCCGCCCTGAGTCCCCTTCGGGGTGAAAATGACAGGGTACAAATGTGGTAAATAAATAAATATAACACTTTGATTCCACTGGAATTCGTGATTTGGTGAGGCTCAAGAAGGTGCTCTCTGACAGACAGTTCTCTATACTGCAAGTCCCAGGATTGCACAGGATAGAAATATGTCAATTAAAGTGGAATCGCAGCACTATAATTCTGTAGTGTGAAAGGGTCCAAGACTCACCCCACATAGTATTGATTAAGCATATCCTGATTAGCATTAGCTGTGCATGTTTGACATTAGTGCATCACGATGAACCATGGTTAAGCATGGGGAGATCTCTTTATAAAGAAATGGGGGAGGGACTATGCAATTCGACACCAATCCTTCCCCCTCATTAAATGCATTTTATCTTAAAAATTGTATGTAACTTTTATCAATCAATCAATTATTGAATCTCGCTTAAGAGCAATACGCACAATAATCAAAACACTTTCTGAAAAAAATGACAACACATGAGTACAAGAGAAAAGTACTTAAAACTGGCATAACCAGAATATAGTCACATATTTCCTATACTTCAACTCAGTCATTTACCTCATCCCAGGAGGAATGTGGGGTACAAATTCAAGAAATTAAAATAATAATATAAATTAATTAAAAAATGGAGAGTAGACAAGAAATCAGAAGACTAAGACAGGATACATCAGTAAATATACATCATTAAAAAGTAAAATTGGAATCATCCAAGCCAGAATATTTCTGATTTCTATTTATGGGTTCGAAAGCTGGACAAAAGGAAACAAACTCAGTTGAAATGTGGTAGTGGAGGCGAGTCCGATGGATACCATGGGCATCAAAATAAATAAGAGAACAAATTGAGTCTAGATTTCTTCCTGAATGACTAAACTGGGGGGGCTTTACTTTGGACCTATTATGAGATGATGTGACTTAATAGAAAAGACACTAGTAATATTCAGTAAATGACCGGTTCACTTTACGATTGCCGTAAGTTGGAAATCTTTTGAAGGCACACAACAACAACAAGAACAACAACATCAGAAAAGAGGAAGACCTTACTTTAGTGGAAGAAGTCAATCAACAGACCTATGGCCCTGGGTTTGCAAGTCCTGACCAAAGCTGCAAATAACATGTTTTTCTCGGAGGCCTCTCATTTATAGGGTCACTAGATGTCAAAGTTGACTTAATGGCAAATGGCAACAACTATGGCCAAAACCCTGCTGGAAATCGATATCCTTTGGGTTTTATTTGACAATGGCTCTTGGAGCAAGATCTTGGAGATATGTAACGTCAATCTATAGTCTTAAAGAGACCAAAACTTAATTCTTTCTAAACTTTTAAGAAAAAACTCAATGCTTTAAATCAAGCCTAAAGGATTTTTTGCCAAGCTCTGCTCACAGGGATCAATGCCCCTTGAACTTCCAAAAGTGTAAATATTACATCTGCATCCACTCTGTCCGTCTATTCCAAATAAACCTTTTCTTATTTTAAGTACACATGATCAAAGACCTGTGGGTCATTAAGAGTTCTCTAAAACTGTCGTAAGGCATAATGAGATGCAGGTCAGGAAGGAAAACAAAAAAGGAAAGAAACTGGCCTCTAGGAAGAGAGATAAAAGGGCCTTCCGCCAGCATTTCCCTTCTTTTCCTCTCTGAGGACGGATGCTACAGGGCTGCTCCTTGAAGTCGCAGCAGGGGACCATTAAGCGGGTAAACAATGCTTACTTACCGTCTCCACAGCCCTCAGGCCGCTCCTCAAAGTGCCAATTTCTTTTTCCAGCTCCGTCATGCTGCCAGGGGGAAAGGGGAAAGGGAAGCATGTTAATTTGCCAAGGCTCTAAAGCCCTCTTGGGCTCCTCTTACTGCCAAACGCTTTCAGACTAATGCTGAGTACGGCTATGAAGCCCATGACAATAGGTGCACATCGCTCTAAAGAGGCAATTGCACTATTCAGAGATAGGGAAAGTTACTTTAAAAAAACAAAAAACAACTCCGAGAATCCCCCAGGGAGCACAGGCAGTATGTTTTCAATCATCATCTTCATCATCATCATTTATATCCCGCCTTTTGCCCCATAGGGATTCAATGCGGCTAGCAACCACACAATCCAACAAAAATGTAAAATGAAATCCATATAATTTTTAAAATGAATCACAACTAAATATTAGTGCATGGATATAAAGTTAAAATATAATTAAAATTATCCTCCCTACCATCCCACCCACAACCTCCTTGCCTGGATTGAGTCTTGGCTTATGGATGTTAAGTCTAAATTCCTAACAATTTTAAACAGTTGATTGGATTAGTGTTTGTAATCCAATTGATTTTTTACTAAAAATAGTGCAGGAAGTCACTGAATTATAGAATATGTAAGTCGGAACAGGAACTTTTTTTAAGGGTAGCTCTGGAGATAGATAGTTAGAGCCGTAGCCAGAGGGGAGGGAGGATTAAAGGTTCACACCCCCCCCTAAAAAATGTGTTAGGCTAAAAAAAACCCTGGTTTACTCATAAATTGGCTAACCAGTTAAAATTCATGAGTAAACCTGTTTTTTTTTAAACCTGACACATACTGGGTGGGAGTTTGAATCCTTAGCCCCTCTGGCTATGGCCCTGTATGTATGTATGTATGAATGTGTATGTGTATATATAAACAGTAATGGTTTTCCTCTGACATTCAGTCTAGTCATGTCCAACTCTGGGGGTTGAAGAGCCAACATTGTTCGTAGACACCTCCAAGGTCATGTGGTCGGCATGGAGCGTCATTACCCTCCCGCCGGAATGGTACCTATTGATACACTCACATTTGCATGTTTTCGAACTGCTAGGTTGGCAAAAGCTGGGGCTTACAGCGGGAGCTCCCCCTGCTCCCTGGATTCGAACCACCAACGTTTCTGTTCAGCAGCTCCGTGGTTTAACCCGCTGCACCACCGGGTCCTCCGCGTGTGTGTATGTGTGTGTGTATGTATGTATGTATGTATGTGTGTATGTATACACACACACACACACATACAGTAGAGTCTCACTTATCCAACGTTCTGGATTATCCAATGCATTTTTGTAGTCAATATTTTCAATGTTTTCAATATATCATGATATTTTGGTGCTAAATTCGTAAATACAGTAATTACTACATAACATTGCTATGTATTGAACTACTTTTTTCTGTCAAATTTGTTGTAAAACATGATGTTTTGGTGCTTAATTTATAAAATCATAACCTAATTTGATGTTTAATAGGCTTTTCCTTAATCCCTCCTTATTATCCAACATATTTGCTTATCCAACATTCTACTGGCCCGTTTATGTTGGATAAGTGAGACTCTACTGTGTGTGTGTGTGTGTGTGTGTGTATGTATGTATGTATGTATATATTAATACCCTTGTGGTGTTTGTTTTGCTGTCTGTACCCGTTTGGAAGATTTCACTCCACTTTCTGTCCCTGTGATAATTGGATTTTGAAAAAAAATTGTCTTTTTATGGAAATAAGGATTGATATAAAGCTTGGGCGGAGACCCCTTTTCCCCATGATAATAACTCTTCCAGGAGTGGATTTCCCTTTTGTGTGGTAGATTTCTCTCACTTCTTGTGATCTCAGCCCCATCCTTAACTAGGAGTCATTTGTAAGTTGGATGATGGTAACTTAGGGACTGCCTGTATTAGAGTTGGAAGGGGTCTCATGGCCTATTAATCCCTCCCCATTCTGCTCAATACAGGATGTCCAGTTAAAGCATTTGCTACAAAGAGCTGCCAAGCCTCTTTTTCAAAACATCTAGAGAAGGAGAAACCAAAGACCTCTCTAGGCTATGTCACTCTATTCTTTGCTCTGAAAAAACTTCCTGTTATATAGCAGTTCACAAACATAACTAAACGAGCAAGCGAACGAATGGATGTGAGTCCGGCACTTACTTTACTTTGGCAGCCCCAGGGATATCCTTCAGCTCTTCATGCAGGTTGAGCACGTTGGGGTATTTCTTTTCCACAATGGTGATGAGATAGTGCAACAAGGTGATGTTCCTTTGGGAAAAATGAACATCAGGGAAAAGCAAGTTAAGTATGGTTGTCATAAACCTTTGGATGATTTTCCTAATTCAGAAGCAAAAGCACAGGATCCTGAATAAAGCAACAGGCTTCTGAAAAGCTATCCTGAATCAACTGAGAATCATAGAACCAGAGTTGGAAGAGAGTTTTGTTAGATACTAGTCATGGGTGGTGGTTCACGGGTGAGAATGGGGAGGTGGTGGGACTGGGGAAATATTATGTCCTTTAAATTAGTTATGTCTGTTTCACAGCCCACAGAATAATAGAATTATAGAGTTGGAAGAGACCTTGTGGCCCATTCAATTCAACCCCCCGACAAGAAGCAGGAAAATCACATTCAAAGCAGATGGCCATCCAACCTCTGTTTAAAAGCCTCCAAAGAAGGAGCCTCCACCACACTCAGCGGCAGAGAGTTCCACTGCTGAACAACTCTCATAGTTAGGAAGTTCTTCCTGATGTTCAGGTGGAATCTCCTTTCCTTTAGTTTGAAGCCATTGTTCCGTGTCCTAGTCTCCAGGGAAGCAGAAAACAAGCTTGCTCTCTCCTCCCTATGACTTCCCCTCAAATATTTATACATGGCCCTCATCATGTCTCCTCTCAGCCTTCTCTTCTGCAGGCTAAACATGCCCAGCTCTTTAAGCCACTCCTCATAGGGCTTGTTCTCCAGACCCTTGATCATTTTAGTTGCTCTCCTCTGGACACATTCTAGCTTGTCAACATCTCCCTTCAATTGTGGTGCCCAGAATTGGACACAGTGTGATTCCTGGTGTGGTCTGACCAAGGCAGAACAGAGAGGTAGCACGACTTCCCTGGATCTAGACACTAGACTCCTATTGATGCAGGCTAAAATCCCATTGGCATTTTTAGCTGCCGCATGACATTGTTAGCTCATGTTTAACTTGTTGTCCATGAGGACTCCAAGATCTTTTTCACACGTACTGCTGTCGAGCCAGGTGTCCTCCCTATTGTGTATCTTTGCATTTCATTTTTTCTGCCTGAGTGGAGTACAGTAGAGTCTTGATTATCCAACCTTCGCTTATCCAACATTCTGGATTATCCAATGCAGTCTGCCTCCCACCCGGATCCACAGCTGTTTCTCTAGGCAGCAAGGACCGAACTTTTTACGGATTTAACTTCTGACAATGTTGTTGCTGTAAGTTCATTTTATGCAATTCTAGCTTTATTTGTAGTCAATTTGTTAGTGGCCAATGTTTTTGTAGTCAATGTTTTCAATACATTGCGAAGTTTTGGTGCCAAATTTGTAAATACAGTAATTACTACATAACGTTACCATGTATTAAACTGCTTTTTCTGTCGACTTGTCCTAAACCATGATGTTTTGGTGCTTAATTTGTAAAATCATAACATAATTTAACGTTCAATAGGCTTTTCCTTCATCCCTCATTATCCAACATTTTCGATTATTCAACTTTCTGCCGGCCCGTTTAAGTTGGATAAGCGAGACTCTACTGTATCATGCATTTGTCCCTGTTGAACCTCATTTTGTTAGTTTTGGCCAATCATCTCACTAATCTGTTAAGATCGTTTTGAATTCTGCTCCTTTCTTCTGGAGTATTAGCTATCCCTCCCAATTTGGTGTCGCCTGCAAACTTGATGATCATGCCTTCTTGATGAGCTCAATTATTGAATTTTGAAGATTGTATTTTTTTCATATACTACAAAATTGTTATTATCATTTTTAATCTTTAAATCTCAGAGCAGGTTCACTGTCCCACCAGCCAATACTGACATGTAGTAAATAGAAAAGAAAGAAGAAGAAGTACATCTTTTGTGAAACAGCCTGCGTTATGGCAAGAAGAGCCAGCCTGGTGTAGTGATTTGAACCTCGGACTATGATTGTGGGAGGCAAGGGTTCGAATCCCTGCTCAGCCATGGAAACCTACTGGGTGACTTTGGGCAAGTCACACTCTCTCAGACTCACAGGATGGCAAGAGTAAACCATCCCAGAAGAAACCTTGCTTTAAAACCCCACCCCTCTGTATGCTGGAGGGTTGTCATAAGATGAGGAAGGATTAAAGTACACAGAAGAGTGAGAGTGGGAACAAAGACCACATTAGCTTTTTCTGCTAGGGGGACCACAATGGTGCAAGAAATGATAAAGCTTCAGTTAAAGACACCTTTTCCCCTTGAGAACTCCTTAAGGCTTGGACTTCCCTTCTGAGGGGTAGATTTCTCTCACTTTCTGTTGTCTCAACTATGAGTCGTTTGTAAGTCAGATGCTTGTAACCCGTGGACAGCCTGTAATCATATCTTGAAAAACCCCAGATTTTTCTCAAAGTGGAAAAGGGACCCAACCCAAACTCCTATCTTCAGGTGGAAGGCACTCACTTGTCGATGCTGGATTTGGTGTCTGCGATCTTGTTCAGACTAGAGATTTTGAACCCGTAGGCGTTGCCCCGCTGGCCCTTGTTCATGTAGTTGCCAAAGGCCAAAACCACTTCCAGCAGTTGCTTCAGGCTCTTGCTCTGGAACACTTCTGTGGAAGCGGTGCGGATTGCTATGGAGGGCAAGAAGAAAGATGTTTTTCAGACATTGGAATAATTTGATATGGGATACAAGTCTGAACATAACATTCATTCATGTTCCATATATACCACATTCACATAGCACAAAGGAAATGTTATACACAGTATTTTTAATAATTTTGTGCCTAAAACAAAGTTGATGTATACACTGAGCAATCAGAAAGTAAAATTACCAGAGTCTCAGTCACTCATGTGGACAATTTTGGACTTTCAAATAGAAAACACTCAACCTGCATTAGCAGTTTCCAAAATGAAGCTGCAGCAGTGACAGACAAAAGCGAACTTATGGGGGAGGCACCAGTCAGTTCTAGAACATAGTTTCTCCAGACGTACAGACCAAACTCTTGCTTGTAAGTCACAGAGACCCACATGAAGAACTTACCTTCCACTTTAGGTTTAACTTCAGCAACTCTCTCAGCAAACTTCTTCTTGAAATACAAAGACTGCAGTCTCTGCTGGTAATGGTTTATCCTGCAGTAGAGCAGAGAAAGAGGTACATTAGGAGGGACAGCTCGTAAAACATTTCAGTCTTGGCAGGCCGGCCAATGGCTCTCTCATTCCTTCCAAATAGCAGGGGGTTGGACTAGATGGCCCATGTGGTCTCTTCCAACTCTACTATTCTATGATTCTATGATTCTATGTTGGACTATAATTCCTAGAACTAATAATGGCTGATTTGCCTATTTCAACAAGGTTGCACCTTTCCACATTGTATTATTAGATACACAACAAGATTAGTACACAGCAAACAAGACCACTATGCTGGATAAAGTGCTGCTCCAATCACCTGCTCATTTCGAAGAGGAACCTGTCAGCCTTAGCCATCCGGTCCAGTTCATGCTTGTGCTCCTCCAGGAGGTCAATGTCCGCTTTTTCAGGAACAAATTTCAAAAGCTAAAAAAGGAAACACAAGACACACTTTTAAAGATCTGTTTGCCCTCCACATGAGTTCTAGCTCCTTCCTCAAATGAGAGAAACACAACCATGAAGACACCTTGAGATCTTGTAACATAGCATCCTTCAACCCAGCATGAACCCAGTGAGATCGGGATTCAAATCCCTCTGTTATAGACACTGAATTAAATCTCTTAACATCCCTTTAAGAGAGTCTGTTTTAAAACCAGAGAGGTAGAGTTGAGCCATCTGAATTCTACAGGTCCTCTTTTGTTCATGTACTCGTAATAATTTTTATACACTTGAAATAAATCTTTTGTTACTATAAATGCATCTTGCCAGGAAGAGTGTGAATCATGCAGGAAATCTGAACCAGAGACAGAAAATATATCCTTGCAGTAAATGTCTGTTCCAGAGCTTGGAAAGGGATTGTTTTGATCGTAACTTGACCATTGGAGAACCCAGCAATTGCCCTCTTTATTGTTGTTCAATCTGCAAGGGAAAAATCATGATTGTGTATCTCTGCATGACAGAATTGGACTTGACTGGATAGTCCTTGTGGTCTTTTTCAACAAGAATAATTTTATGATTTCAGGATTTGATTGCTAAGGCTTTTGAAACCGTGTTGTTCTGTTGTTTTTTCTTTGTTTGTTTATTCTAATGATCCAAATGCAATGAATTTGTTTTCAAATTGGATTTTTTTTGTGTCAGGAGCGACTTGAGAAACTGCAAGTCGCTTCTGGTGTGAGAGAATTGGCTGTCTGCAAGGACATTGCCCAGGGGACACCTGGATGTTTGATATTTTACCATCCTGTGGGAGGCTTCTCTCATGTCCCCACATGGGAAGCTGGAGCTGACAGAGGGAGCTCACTTGCTCTTACTGGATTTGAACCGCCAACCTGTCGGTCAGCACAAGGGTTTAACCCATTCCGCCACCAGGGGCTCCTTTAAATTGGGTAATTTAACTGCATTTTACTATCGGTGTAGTACCATCTACAATGATGCAACAATAATCATCAAGATAGGATCCTCTACAATGGTGTATTTTACATAGCTTTCCTTATACTTCTCTATGTACCAGAGGCACTAAGAAACACTGTTAGGAATTGTAAAGATAGTAATGGAATACCAGGAAGCATATCTTGATAAACACTGCTCTATACCAATGTGCATTGGCACTCCACATACCATGTATATCAGTCCCAATACATTTTGGTCATTTATTTCACAGGCTTACCTAGGTAATAATGCAACAGACACTCTTTACTGCACAGAGACATTACAGAACTGCCCAGGTCAAATCGATACAGACATAAATTGCCTTATAAAGACCTAAGACCCCAACAAGATAATAACTTTGCAGGTGTTTCAGCTGTATATGTTCCAATTTTTGCAATTTGCCTTGAGTCCCAGTGTTGCAGGAAAAAGCAGAATAGAAGGCCATGCTGTCTGGACATTCTGGAAGGTACAATCCAATTTTGTGGCTGCCACAAACTATGTTTAATTGGTTGAGACTCTGTGAGATATTTATTGAAAAACTATAAAAGAATAGGCTGCGGGATGTCCCAAAGAAAAAGGTTTTCAGTTTAATAAACTGTTTTCATGTTTTTGCGATAGAACCAATTAGGAAATGACACTTATAACTCAGAAACAAAAATCATGTTACATGGTGTTATTTGAAACTAAATGAACTGCTGTTGTTTCAGGAAAGCAAATTTAATCACTTGTTAGGGTGTGGTGATATTGCCTAGCATACCTTTCCACTGATAAGCCAAACTCTTCTGCTGTGAGCTGAAGCACTGCTTTTATCACCTCCCAGGCCCAATCTCAGACTCAAGTCAAAAAGAGGCATTAGTTCATACTGAAGAGAAAACAGACCTCTTCCCTCCCAAAACATTCCTTGATGACAATGGCAGTTCAGGAGCCGGCAGGTCAAAATCGTATAGACTTCCCTTCTAGTCCCACCATGCCACAGTTGGATTGGAGTATCGAGAGATTACTGTAGAAAAATACCCTCTCTAGAAATTTGCCAGGTCCTCAAAGCAACTCTTTAATAATTTCCAGGAGAATACACCATAGAATCACCTTGGGCTGTGTTATGGGGGTTCTGAAACTTTTCCACACAAGCTCCCTTTCGGTTTAAGAAATTTTTACTTCACCCCAAGGTGTATAAAATAGGTATAAAAGCCAAACATTGACTGATAATAAGTCAGTATTTGCAAGGCTTGCTAAATAAATTGATTGTCCTTTTTATGAAGTACAGCTGAAGCATCTTCTGCAACGTCTACTGTAAACACTGCACAACAGATTGATGTAATGGTCTTAAACAGCCACTAGGTGACATTCAGAATTTTTTTTGTGACCCCAACATTGAGCTATTTGGGGTTGGGACCCACAGTTTAAGAAGTAGGGACCTAGGTCCCATCTACACTGTCATATAATGCAGTTTGAATAGTATTTTATTTATTTATTTGCTATTTTTCTACCCGGCTCTTCTCACCGCAAAGGGGACTCAGAACAGCTGGTCAGTGTAGACCAGGGGTCCCCAAACTTTTTAAGCAGGGGGCCAGTTCACGATACTTCGGACTGTTGGAGGGCCGAACTATAGTTGGCCACTGAGCAATTATTATTATTATTATTATTAATAATAATAATAATAATAATAATAATAAAAGAGGGTTGGAAGAGACCCTTTGGACCATTGAGTCCAATCCCCTTCTGCCTTTGTGCACCGAAAGCACAAGCAAAGCATCCCTGACAGATGGCCACCCAGCTTCAATGTTAATAATAATAATAATAATAATAATAATAATAATAATAATAATAATAATTGATTATTGATGTCGCCATCCCAGGTGACAGTCGCATTGACAAAAAACAACAGGAAAAACTCAGCCGCTATCAGAACCTCAAGATTGAACTTCAAAGACTCTGGCAGAAACCAATGCAGGTGGTCCCGGTGGTGATGGGCACACTGGGTGCCGTGCCAAAAAATCTCAGCCGGCATTTGGAAACAACAGACATTGACAAAATTACGATCTGCCAGCTGCAAAAGGCCACCCTACTGGGATCTGCGCACATCATCCAAAAATACATCACACAGTCCTAGACACTTGGGAAGTGTTCGACTTGTGATTTTGTGATATGAAATCCAGCATATCTATCTTGTTTGCTGTGTCATAATAAAATAATAATAATAATAAAAGAGGGTTGGAAGAGACCCCTTGGATCATTTAGCCCAACCTTCTTTTGCCCTTGTGCCGTGGGGGCCGGATAAATGGCTTCGATGGGCCGCATCCGGCCCCCGGGCCTTAGTTTGGGGACCCCTGGTGTAGACTCATATAATGCGGACTGAACTGCATTAAACTGAATTACCGGTATATGAGTCTACATATAATCCAGTTTAATCTGTGTTGTAATGGCATCGTAGACAGTTTCCCAGAGGACTGTGCGAGCACCTATACAGCTGTCTGACTCACCTGTTCAAGCATGTCCTTCGGCAGGTCCTCTTGCTCATCCATTGTCAAAATTGCACGTTTAATTTCATCATTTGATAATTTCAGCCTGCAAAAAGCAACAACAAAATCTGTTCAACTCAACTTTCACAACAAGGGAGAAAACCAGTTTTCTAGAGTCCAGTTCCAGTTCCAGAGGAAGGTTCCTAACCATTATTTCCAATGCCAGTGGTCCCCAATCTGAGGCCCTTAGGCCGGATGCGGCACTCCAAGCTAATTTATGCAGCCCCTACCTTAAACCTTAGACTGAGGATCACTCTAAGTCTGAAACAACTTGAAGGCTTACAACAACATCTTAGTTAACTTGACTCTCTCATCAGCCCAAAGCAGCCCCACAATTCCCATTGAAATATGCAGTCAGTTCCTAGACAAAGCAGGGTTGTGGTGTTATATAGAGCACATTACAAGAGTTTATGAGGTTCATTTTAACCCTTTGTTCAAATACAGCCTGAAAAGGAAGGAAAGAACAGAAAGCAGAAGGCAACACTGATTCTTGGAAAAGAATAGGCCATGCTTTGAAATCTCAAGCCAATCTTGATCTTACAGCAAGGGGCAGACTGGCTAGCATGGCATCACTATAACTTCTGATTATTCCCATTACTACAGCGAAACACAATCAGTCTTGGATCAGATATGGAAGAGAAATGTAAAATGCATTTTTTTACAGAAACAGGCAGCAATAGCCAGCAGGGAGCGGTGTTTTCTTGCTCTTGCTCAACAGCTACTCAGCTGATTCACTCTGTAATTTTTGCTGGTGGCAGGTTTAGACCATAGGAGGTTGGCTGAGGCTTTCCTGATCAAATGTAAGTCATGTCACCTCTCCTCACTGTCTAAGGCCAATGAAGGAAGGGTACTGTAATACTGAGGAGGAAGCAAGCTTGTTTTTTTTGCTACTCCAGAAACCAAAACAAGGAGCAGAAGATTCAAACTACAGGAAAAGAGATTCCACCAAAACATTAGGATGAACTCCTGACAGTAAGAGCTGTTTGACTGTGGATTATGATTCCTAAGAGTGTGGTGGAGTCTCCTTCTCTCAAGGTTTTAAAATAGACTTTGGATGTCCATCTGTCAGGAGAGATTTGACTGTGTATTCCTGCATGTTTGAGTTGGATGGCCCTGAGGGTCACTTCCAACCTTATGGTTGCAAGATTCATTATCTGAAGGGCAACGTGTTGCACACACCTAACTTCAAGGTTTTACAAAAGATTTCTGTTAGGGATCATGTTAGTTATTTTAAGTGAAGGAGAAATTATACAACTCTGTTCTAACATACAGGATAAATATGAATCCTGATCACTGTAATTTAGCAGCCAAAAGATGCAACACACTTCTAGGTGTATCAACAGAAATATAAGGTTCTGATTATGAAAAGTCAAAGTTGCACAATATGGTATAGCTCACAGAGTAATATACCTAGGAGATTCAAATCACCTGTTCAATGAACTTCCCAGGTGATCTTTGGACAGTTACTCTCTCCTCTCACCCAACCTACCTATAAGGTTGTTTTGAGGATGAAGTGCTTAGGAGGAAACTTGTTTATATTGTCCCAAGCTTACTACCAAATAGGTGGGGCATACCTGCAATTCATAAATAATAGAAATATTGTTTCCTAAATTTGAACCTGTGGGAGGACTGAGTAAGAGATTGTGTGATTACACATCTACAACAGGACATGAAAATGTTTCTTTCTTACTGCAAACTCCATAACACAGTCCAACTAAAAACAAAAACTGCGTGTCTTGGTTTTTAACCCTGTTCCTGGGGATTATTTGGGATGCTGATTCAGAAACTTGCATTGGAGAAACTGCATCAGCTTTAATTTCTTAGATATGGGTGAGCAGATGGCAACTCATAGATGCCACATGTTCTGCATCTCAGAAACTAGAGCTGGTAGGAGAAAGCTGGTGCCATTTTTGGAATCGGCAGGTCAGATATATTGAGAAACAGGTCTAGCATTTGAGGTGGCCAAATATAATAACAACAACAATAATAATAATAATAATAGCTTAAGTTCTTACTTGCCTCTCCACATTGCTTGAGGCGGATTACAAGAAATCTAAGGACACATAATCATTATAAACATTATATAAAATATGTGTTGGTCAAGGGTCCCCGGGGGTGCAGCGGTTTAAAGCGCTGAGCTGCTGAACTTGAGGACCGAAAGGTCGAAGGTTCGAATCTGGGGAGTGGAGTGAGCGCCCGCTGTTAGGCCCAGCTTCTGCCAACCTAGCAGTGCGAAAACATGCAAATGTGAGTAGATAAATAGGTACTGCTCTGGCGGGAAGGTAACAGCGCTCCATGCAGTCATGCCAGCCACATGACCTTGGAGGTGTCTACAGACAACATCAATTCTTCGGCTTAGAAATGCAGATGAGCACCAACCCCCAGAGTCAGACACGACTGGACTTAATGTCAGGGGAAAACTTTTATCTTTACCTACAATGTAATTCATCAACCAGTATGGTCAACAGCCTGTGACTCATAGACAGCTGGTAGAAGGCAAGAAATAAAGTTGCATTCTTTTGAAAATTTAATAAAAATAAAAATAAAAACCTCTTTCTTATTCTCATGCTGAAATAAAAGCCAGAGCCTGCCTGAATTACAAGTAACTAATTGTGGGAACCGGAGATTAATTGAGGAACTGCACATCATGTGAGAGGCTCTGTCAAGCAATGGGTCTGATGCCCCAGCCTGATGAATGATCTAGCATGAGAAGTTGCTCGGTTTCAGCAAACTCATCATGTGGCCTTTGGGCATCAGGATGTGCTCTAGGCCTGGAAAAAAAAAAAAGAACAAGGACACAAAAAGCTCTGCAAGAACATGTCCCTAGAGAGTTCCTGAATGTATACAGAGGAAGGAGGAGTGCAAGCACAAGACATCTTGCGGTGCCAAAAGAGAACAACCTCTTCTCTGACAATGTGATGGGAAAGAGGCCAGAAAAAAGCTATAAGCCTATCCAGAGAAGCCACAGTAATTATCTTTGTTGGCAACAGCTGCCGGGTGGAACTGGGTCACGGCATGGACGGCCGCAAGGATTTAAGCCCTGAAAACTTGTCAATGGGACACAGCGGCTCACAAAGCCTGACAAGCATCAGGAGCAGGCTTTGGTGAGACAGAGCAATGCTCGCATGGAGCGAAAATGTATGCGTCTGGGAACTAAACAAATATGGAAGTGGAACAATATGATTTTGGGCTGAACCTAGCCAAACAAGTTGGTCAAAAGGCTGGATTTGATAGCAGGCATGCAGAACAATAGAAACATACCCACTCCCCATTTCACACACCCAGGGTTTATTTACACTGTAGATTTAATGAAGTTTGATACCACTTTGACTGCCATGGTTCAATGATATGGAATGGCAGGAGTTGCGTTTTCCAAGGTTTTCAGCCTTCTCTGCCAAAGAGTGTGGATGCATCTCCAAACTACAACTCCCAGGATTTCAAAGCACTTAGCTGAATTATTTCTCCAGCAACTTCAAACACAGACATGGCCCGTTGAAGGAGTACTTTGTTATTAGTTTTTAAGTCTGTAGTTAATTGATTGATTTCTATGTTTTGTGTACTTGTGCCCATTATTGTATTATGTTTAGTGGTTGTATGGTTGTAAGTTGTTGTATGGTTTTCTTGGTATGTTGGAAATCGTCCTGAATCCCTTGATGTGATAGGGAGGTATATAAAATTTTATTATTATTTATTATTATTCACCAGGCAACAAAAAACAGTGTTGCAGCTATGACTTTTAAAATTGGAGACGTCTAGAATGATTCAAATCAGGAAGAATGAAAAGAAAACCTAACTGGCCAGTGATGCAAAGAGTAGGGCTAGGTGAAGATTTCAATGCAAAAAAAAAGCATGTGTTGGCTTCAACACGGTCTGAATTAAGGCTCTTGTATAAGGTCTGGTGGATGAATGGCATAAGCACTTCGCCTTGTTTTAAACTTTGTATATTGTATTTTATGACTGTTTTAACTGTTTTAATGTTTTAATTAAATTGCCACTTGTAAGCTGCCCTGAGTCCCCTCGAGTGAGAAGGGCGGGGTATAAATAATTGAAATAATAAATAAATAAACAAATAAATAAAACCAAACTAACAACAACAACAACAACACTTTCTTTGTAATCCACCCTATCTCCCCGGGGGACTCGGGACGGAATACAAATAAAGTATCTCTCCAGGAGGACGCACTGCTGGCACTTTTCTTAGGCTTACTAGGAAGCACTACTTTTGTCATGCTAGATTAAAAGCCTACTGGCTTGTCAGGTAAAGATGGTTTAAAAAATCACGGAAGAGGGAGGAAACTTGAGGTGTTATAGTCAGGGGTTTCAGGAACAGAACACAAGGCCTAGGATCTCCTATTAAGAAAGGGTAGAAGGTAAGTGTAATCAATCAACATTCACCCTGAGATGGACTGAATTAATTTTATAATGTAGATCAGGCATGGGCAAACTTTGGCCCACCAGGTGTTTTGGACTTCAACTCCTACAATTCCTAACAGCCGGTAGGCTGTTAGGAATTGTAGGAGTTGAAGTCCAAAACACCTGGAGGGGCAAGGTTTGCCCATGCCTGATGTAGATGTTCCCATAGACAGTAGTGCTTCTTAGCTTGGTGAACTTACATATTAATGACAAAGATACAACTGCAAGCATCTATTGACCAGTGTCTGAGAAGAAGTGGAATAGCAATGAAGGAAAAATTTAAGGGCATTTTGTAAAATCATATCTAGGAGTGTCTCACAAAATTACAACTCTCATGATTCCATATGCACTGAGCCATGGCGGTTAAAAGTGGTGTTGAATTGTATTAATTCTGTAGTGTAGATGCACTCTGGGCATTACATTGGGAAAGGGTGGAAAGAGAGAAGTCAGCCCAAAATTCTTCTACGCAGCAATCCCATGATCCTAGAACTGGAAAGGTGTCAAAGTCCAACAACTTTCCATTAACCTCCAAACAAAACCTTCAATAGAGGAAGACTCAAAGTTGCATACCTGGCCCAGGTGCAAAGCTGACCTACACTTAACACTCACCCCACACAATGGGAAGGGTTTGCTTCCAAATGATGAAGCCATACATGGTTATGCTGTACTCATAGGAAACTCTCTCTGTGTGTATGTAGAGGGGAGGAACTGAGTAGCACAAACATTTGCCAGCATGAGAAGAAATCTAATATGACCTCACTGTACAATCATTTTCCCAGAGTAGGAAAGTCAAGCAGAAAGAGATAAAGTATCTCGCAAGGCAGGCTCTTTCTCAGTTGCATGCCAGACAATATCTGGCTGGGTTTATAAATGTCTAGGATAAATTAGGAACTGGTCCTGGTTGACTGTTTTGGATGGAGAAATCTTTCATCAACTCAGTGTTGGATGAAAAATACAGTATGAAAAAGGGTTCTTTAAGGGTGGGGCTCTCAATATGCCAAATGGCCTTCCTAACAGCAAAATTGTTTGATTTACCATCCCTGGAGTTGAACATGATCTTCCCAAAAATCCTGCCAGAAGTCCAGTGAGATAGACTAACCAATGTTAACCTGCCACACCCCTCTGCTGCTAGTTTCACCATGATCTCCCCCACTGTACTAACTCCAACCCAATCTTTCAAAAGTGTTCTGCTTTCTGAAATAAATGCATGGCTGTAAAAATACAAACATCAGGAAGAAAGGGTCTGGGTCAAATGAAATCCCTACTTGCTTGTGATAGAAACCAACCAAATGTCTATGATATGAGTAGGGAAATGGTTGGCCTTCCAGATATTTTGAGCTACAATTCCCATCAGCCCCACTTAGCATGGCCAATGACAAGGGATAATGGGAGTTGTAAACTCAAAATTTGGATGCCTGCCATAGATGTGGACGAAACAACAGGAG
Organism: Anolis carolinensis; assembly: GCF_035594765.1. Lineage (NCBI taxonomy): Eukaryota > Metazoa > Chordata > Lepidosauria > Squamata > Anolidae > Anolis > Anolis carolinensis. Next base: position 358,334,210 of record NC_085841.1, read on the forward strand.
AAAATACTTCTGGAACATGGCTATACTGCCTGGAAAACACACAACAACCTTCAAATATCCTTAAAGAGGACTATGGCTAGATCTACACTGCTGTATAGCCCAGGATATGACCCCAGATTATCTTATTATCCCAGACTTTCTGGAAGTGTAGACTCATATAATCCAGTTCAAAGCAAATAATCTGGGATCATATCCTGGGATATAGGACAGTTTAGATCCAGCCTACCATATTACTTTTCAGTCTCCTCTTCTCCAAGATAAGCATACCCAGCTCCCCAAACCATTCCTCGTGGAACCTGGTTTCCAGACTTTTAATTTTCTTGGTTGCTTTTTTTTTTTTGGACGTATTCCAGCTTGTCATTATCCTTCTTGAACTGCAGGAACAGAATCAATATTCCAGGTAAAGTCTCATGGAAGCAGAATAGAGCTGTACTCTTACTGCCATCAATCTGGAGACCATACGCCAGTTGAATTGCATTGGGGTTTTTTGGTACTGCAGTACTCGTGTATCTTGACAACTGATATTGACAGGGATACATTCTCTAAGCCCAGGGATCATACACAGCTACAAATGAATAACACTCATTGATAGCTCTATGAGTCTGTCTTGCCTTCCTTTAAATGGGTGGCCATCACTACATTTCTGGCAATCAATCCCATAATTTACAACGTGAAGAAGTATTTCTTTTTATCTCTCCTGAAAACGGGCCGATTTCTGACCAAAGGAGGATGTGGGGACTTTGAATAGCTGTCAAAGTGTATAAAATGTCTTGCATTGTACTGCTTGCTAATGTCCAATTCCTTTTGAGTGGAGACTCTGTATCAGACATCCTTTCAGACCCAAAAGTAAATAAACCTCTGTTCCTTTGCCTTATGTAAAATGGCAAAAAGAAGATTTGCTATGTGGATTCTTTTGGGAAGGTATATTTTCAAGCCTTGTAATTTAAAAACCATCTAAAGACCTATCTCTTCCAGTAGGTTTACCCAGCCAGTTTTTAAGCGTGAATTTTAAACCTGTGTCCTTTGTTTAATCTCTGTTTTGTGAATTTTAATATGTATTTTATAGAAATATGTTTTAACGTGTATCTTTTATAAAATACATTTTAAAATATGTATTTGTGCTATTTTTACACATGTGTTTTAATTAGTCTGCAACCTGGTGGGTAAGAAATAAAATACTAATAATAACAATAATAATTATAATAATTATTAATAATAATTGGATGGTTGAACCTGTGGATGCAGAATCCATGTATTGGGAAGGCCAATTTAATTCACAGGCATAATGCGTGTCCATTTTGCAGCCATATATGGTATTCCTCCTGGCAGACTGGCTATATTTCATTAATATGTACATACACATGGAGAAGGTATTTCTACCTGCCTATAGGACCACATCTATATTTATTTCTCTATGCAATGAGTCACTCAGCACAGGGTGTGTCTGTACTTGACCCTCAAAGCATCTTTAAATATTAACGGAGACGTCCTGCAGCTACAGTCCCAGAACAAGCAGTTCCCGTAGAGGAGAGAGAGCAACAAAGCGATACCTTGAGAGAAGAATATTGCAGTTCTGAGCTCTCCGGCCGTCTATAACCGAAAGCTCCTTGACTTTATGCCTGGCGCTCAGCGTGTCGTCGAGGGTGTCTTCTTTCTGCAAGAAGCATGAAAAGAATGCATTAATAAGCTGATGCGCAAGGGCATTTCGGAGCTTCCGGGGCATGCCAACGTACCCAGCATCCATCAAGAACTTTTACTGAAGCCGATGATTAAAATCCAGAGCCTGCAACTGAAACACAATCAGCTGTTTCATAAACTGGAATGTTCTTTGTGTATGTGCGTGTGCGAGGAGGCTATTAGTTACAAGTGTATAAATATTTATCCAGATGGAAAGATTTAAGAACCCACAAGTGTGTAGACATTGAGGAACATGGAAAGGCTTCCCTGGCATACACAAATTGCCATATTCCATTTAAAGCTATTTTACCAGCAGCTACGATGCTGGCAGAAATACCTCTGGAGTTTCAAACTCCGATGTGGATTTTGAGAAGAAGAGCACATACTATGCACACAAAAGACCACAAGTTCAAATTCTGACATCAATAGTTAAACAGGGATTGGAAGCAACTCCATTAGGAAAGACCTTTGATTGTCAAATTGATCAATATTCTAATTCAATATGAAGCATTTTCTTATTACAACCCACATTATATTGAATCAAACCACTGGTGAATCTAGACTGAATTCATGGAGCTTTCTAGATATTGTTGGACTGCATCTCCCAGCATTTTTTACCATAGGGTTGCTACTAAGGCTGATTGGAGTTGCAAATCATCAATATCTGGAGAGTGGCATTATTTTCTCCTTTGATATAGTTTTTCTACCTACTGTTTCAGGTGCCAGTTAGAAGTATATATACTTGTGCAAGCTTTGGTATACTAAGCAAGGATGTTTTTGTCTTCCATTCCTGTTTGTATTACATTTATTAGCCCAAATGCAGCCATTAGTCCCAACTAGAGTCAAACCGCTAAACCAATGGGAACTTGGTAAGTCAAGACACATATAAGCTTCATTCATTCAGTGTGGGTCTACTCTAGCACTTGAGACTAAATGATGGACTTGGACCACAACTGTTTAGCAGACCTTAATTATTGGTATAAGATGTTTGAAATTTGTGATATTGTGGCATGGATCACCCACAAGAAAAGACTGAATATGAACTGAAAGGTCCCCAGTACTCTGACTGACGGACTGACAAAACTTCTGAATAAACAAAATGCAATACTAGCCAATTGCTCCCCCCAAAATATGCAATTATCAAACCAGAAAAGGTGAGGAGCACATTGTTAGAAATCAAGAATGCCTGAAGATGACTGTAAACTTTTGCAGTGCTGCTTTTGCTGAATAAAGGTCAATTTATGTTTGCATATGATGCTAAACCATGGTCTGTCAAGGTTTGCTGCTTAAACCATGAGACAATTAGACAAACCTGGAGACAATTACACACAACAGGAGTTTACTTCCAACTTCTGATCTATCTCTCACTGCCTTTGGTAGCTTACAAAACGGTGGCCCTATCTGCACTGCCATATAATGCAGTTTCAGACTATATTAGATGATCAATGTAGGCTCTCTTTAACGGAATTGAACTGCATTATATGGCAGTGTATATGGGACCTTAGAAATCAGCTAAAGATTAAGCATCCTTCTGGGTCCAGATATAACCATGGGCCATGGTTTAAACAGGCTAGAGTTTGAAACCCAAAAATCAGCCAATGCTTCTGTCTGGTTTGTAGTTACTAATAAAATATTGTTTGTTTGCAGAGATAAGTTTGGACACAAGAACAAGACACAATTAATCAAATGATAACTTAATTTAGTTTCACGTACAAAGTGAGAAATCCAAGACTCTTGGATTTCTGGTATCACAAAAAAGGATGCAGAATATTCTTAGTCACCATCATCTATTATTCCATTGTTCTTTTGAAAATGTATATACAAATCCCAACTTATTCATGCCCAACAATGGCTTACAGCTTGCCCCTCTGATGCCTTCACACCATTTAAAGAAGCTCACAATAATTAAACCCAACATTTATGAATGACAGACAGATACAGCAGGTTAAAAATAGGAAATAAAGCTTTGAAGAGGAAGGTCTTCACCATTTGGTGAAATAACATCAAAGATTGTGCCAACAGTTCATGTAAAAATACTGAGAAGGTCCTTTGTATAGTATACAGCTATGGGGCTTCTGCTATAGTTGATACACTGAGGCAGCTCTCTTTATCAGCTCTTAGGAGATAAGCAACCTAATAAATGAAGAGGGAATCCCTGAAGTTACATCAGGTGAGAACGACACACTTATTCGACCAAAGACTTGGACAGAAACGTACTTACCTGTCTGGAGTTACTGTTCACAAAGAAGTCCTACAGCCAGAGCAGAAGCATGGGGATAGGCAGGAAAAAAGCGTGCAGTTCAGTGGTCACAGCAAAAAAATAAAATAAAATAAAGAACAACCACAAAACAGAAAGAACAACAACAGAGAGAGAAGAGTCAAAGCACAGTTGGAAGGAATATATAATTCAGCGGTGCTTCTTTTTGCAATAAATAATCTACTACAACAACAACCTACAGCTCTATGGAAATACCAACTCATTGGTTATAATGCAGACCAGGTACAATCAAAAAAGGTTAGCGGAAAGATACCAAAGCAGCAAAGCATGCCATATCAAGAGATATGCAACAAGCAAGACATTGGTTAGGAAGATGCTACCTTCATTGATCATTCATGCATGTTTCTACTAAGATGGGGTAAAAGAATGAGAAGTGAAACTAACACACCTGATGAGGGTATACCCTTCACATTTGCTGGGTTTTGAGGCAAAGGACCCTCTCAAAAGTGGAAAAACCATTAATTTATAAAAACCAATATTTTTCTAAATCTAAAAGAACATCTCTCTTGGTCCTTCGATATGATTAAGACTCTATAAACAAAAGGCAGCTATTATCCCCTTGGCTCTAGTTTCAGTACATCTTGGAGGGGAAAAAGAAAAGGCCAGTGAATGAAGATTAATCCCCATCTTTCACACACTTGGCTTTCAACCCAGTAGATAAGTTTGCCGTCCTTGGTAGATGTTGAAAGGTATGATTAACGGATGAGCAGTTTCCCTGGTCTGTGAGATAGAAAAGCTATACACATGTGCAACATCACACTATGGGAAAAAGTACTTTCGGGGTAACAACTCTCAGAATTCCTAGTAGTAATGCTGGCCAGTATCAGCTGCACATTAAGATAAGAAAAATAAACACCACAGAGAATTTACAAAGCGTGATATAGACAATCGTCAAGTTACAAACATTTGACTTGCAAACAATTCCTAGTTAAGAAAGGGGGTAAGACAACACGAAGTGATGGGAAATCTTCCTCATAGAAGGGAAATTCACTCTTGTAAGAGTTATCCTGGGGAAAAGTGGTCTCTACTGAAACTTTATCACAAACCCTTGGTTCCATGACAACCCAAAATTTTCAAAATCCAATTGTCACAGGGACAGGAAGGGAGGTAAAACCTTCTCAACAGGGGCACAGAGAGCAAAACAAATGTTACATGGGCAGTAACCCTTCCCTATGTTATTCAAAACAATTTTTAAAATTGGCTGGAGTAACACTTAACTGTTACATACAAATTCAACTTAAGAATCAACCTACAGAGCCTATCTTGCATGTAAATATGGGGATTTCCTGTAGTAACAATGAAGACATTGACATAGTTCAAGATTTCCCACACTTTGACTCAGACTATTGTCAAGAAATCAGAAGATGAAGACTCAGAAGCAACGAGACCAGATCTGAAGCGGAAATACGTATCATTGAATTAGGATTGTCCATATCATATATCTCCAATTTCTACGTATGGTTGTGAAAACAGAAGATGAACTCATTTGAGGGTATGCTATGGCAGGAGAGCTCTACAGATACCATGGATTACCAACAAATGATCCTTAAGCAAATGAAGCCTGAACTCCTCCTAGAAGCCAAGATGTCTAAACTTAGGCGGTCATATTTTGTACATATCAAAAGAAGACATGACTGCCTAGAAAAGGCAGTAATGATTGGTATGGTACAAGGAAGTAGGAAAAGATCCCTATCTATTTATCTACCTATGCAATCAAAGAAGCCATGATAGATCTGAGTTGGCAAAACCTGAGCAGGGCGTTTGATGATGGAGCAACTTGGAGGTCTCCTATTCATAAAGTCACCATAAGTCAAACTGGTAGAAATTAACACTATAACCATGCCTATGGCCTGGTCACACTGTGAGCATTATAGCAGTATTAGAGACTAAAAGAACACAAAAGATTGCTTTATACTGAACGTTGAGCAAGAAATGTCCTATGGGATCATCACAGGGTGTTGGTTAGAAGCGTGATTGCCATAATAACATAATAATAATATCTTTGTTCTTTTTTCTCATGGATGCATAAGGATGTCTGGGTTTCCTAACCTATACCATTGAACTTCTGCTCAGATATACCATCACGTCTACATTTAAATAACAATCTTTTACAGCACTGGGATGGAGTAGAATGTTGTTTATTTTTAAGTTTCTAAGATGGCCAACAAAACTAATAGTTATTCAACCACTACGTTCAGATTTTGCCCAGCACCCAGAGGAATTGAAAATAACATTTTGTTTTAAAGGATGAATAACCAACTATGATGGGGAAAAATATGAACGAGAATAAACAAAAACAAACAAACAAAACCAGGGTAGGTTTTCGATAACATTTTACAGGATCTCCCTCCCATATTTAGACAGAATTGTTTATTTTGTGGTAACACAAAATGGGACTAGAAGACACTGGGCTTATTCAAATAATGGCTATATCTAAAAACAGAAAAACCTTCAAGGGTGGGAGGTGAAGAGTAGGTTTGTCTACTTTATTTCCAGAAAGCATTTGCTTGCTTAAATTTCCCTCCAGGAGGTATAGTTAGGTTGGTGTCAAACTGCATTAATTCTACAGTGAAGATGCACTCTTAAGACTACTCTCCAAGTTTAATAGGATTAACTATGGGATGAAATACTACATCCTTGTGTGAAAGGAGGTAGCACAGAAAGTGGCAAAGAAGGTCTAGAAATCACAAATTCTTTTGAGAAGCAGCTTGGAGAGCTGGGTATGTTCAGCCTAGAAAACAGAAGTTTAAGAAATGATTTCTTCATCATTCACATAGTCAGAACTATGTTTAAATATCGGAAAGGATGTCATATTGAAGATGGAGAAAGTTTGTCTTCTGCTTCTCTGGGCATGAGGACATGGAGCAAGGGATTCAAACTACAAGAGAAGGGATCTTCTGATGGCAAAAAATGTTTGACAGTGGAATATGCCATTGCCTTCACACATGGTGGGGGTCTCCTTTCTTTTTAAGGGAATTGTGATGGCGCGATAGGTTAAACCAAACTAAGGCCTGGGGGGTGGATATGGCCCCCTGGGTGCTTACCTCAGGCCCTGCACATTTTCCCTGTCCTCTTGACATAAGGACACGGTGGTTCATCATGTCCCTATGCCAAAAAGACGGGGGAGGAAGGCACATAGCAGCTGAGAGCCCTCCTGGCATAATGATGGTGCGAGTGACCTCGAGAAAGGCATGCAGCTGCTGATAGCTCTCCGGAGCACACTCAACTGACTGTCTTGCCCTCTTCCTGGCATAATGCCAAGAGGCCAGCCCAAGGATCGGGGGTGTGTGTGTGTGTGAATTGGGACAGTTGTCGCATGTCCCACCTTCCTCCCAGCATAAAGATGGGACAAGCAGCCCTGTCCTTATGCTGGGAGGACAACCTGAGGATGACACAGGCCCTGCCCTGCTCTTAGGGATTCCTCTTCTTCAGAAGAGGAAGGGGAGCAGGAAAGTGTTCATGAATCAGAGGGGTAGTTGGAATCTGAGGAGGAGATTTTGCAACAGAGATGTCGTTCAGCTAGAATAGCTGCCAGAAATGCAGCTGAGTAATTAAGAAATGCCCTAGCAGCTGTGAGGGGACTCAGGGCTATAAAGCAGAAGCAGGTGCAGCCAGCTCTTGCTGGTAACAAACTGACTCTTCGCTTCCCGTGTGCCTGCTTCAAGCCTGCATCTGGGAAATTGCTCCTAAGGATTTATTGCTGTTTCTTTGTGTGAAGTAAGACTGCTATTTGATTTGGGAATTTATCACAGACTAAGAACTGTGCTTGCCCTAAGACTTCCTTGCTTCATTTTGCATTATTCCACTGAGTGTGCTGTACTTTATGTTTTCCTGCTGTTCTTGAAAGACAAAACAGGACACCTGCTCCCTCTTGGCTCTGTTCTTTCCCAGGCTCTCCCCACTCAGCGTGTGCCCACTACCCCCTCCTGGCCCATCCCTCCTGGCTGGGCCCACAATAAGACCCCAAGGCAAAAAAGTTTGCCCATGCCTGGGTTAAACCCTTGTGCTGATTGAACTGCTGACCTGAAGGCAGTTCGAATCCGGGAGATAGGGTGAGTTCCTGTCTGTCAGCCCTAGCTCCCTGCCAACCAAGCAATTTGAAAACATGCAAATGTGAGTAGATAAATAGGTACCGCTTCAGCGGGAAAAGGCAAGAGACATGGCAACCGGCCACACGATTAGGAGGTAACAACACTAGCTCGGCTTGAAAATGGAGAAAAGCACCTCCCAGAAGCCAGAGATAAGCACCGCCTCCAGAAGTCGATAATTAAAAGGAGAAGCCTTGCCTTTGTTTGTGTGTCTCACTGTATCTGTGATTGTAAGAGCATTGAATGTTTGTCTATGTATGTAAATAAATACTTTAATCTGCTCTGAGTCCCGTAGTGGAGAATGGTGGAATATAAATAGCGTGTATTATGCATATTATTATTAAACAAAGGCTGTCTGGGCATCTGTCAGGAGTGCTTTGATTGTGTACGCATAAATGGCAGAATGGGGCAGGACGGGATGGCCTTTGGGAGTCTCTTCCAACACTATGTTTCTATGATTTATTTTTGGCTCATATGATTCAATGTTTAGCTTGTGAACTTTTGGGATTAAGAGCCCTGCTTCTGGTTTGACTCTAATGTTGTAGCTGAAGTGGGCTTTAATGACTTCATTAGCTTTAAATGTCACAGAAGATGGATGTTAGCTCTTGCTCTAATTCCCATTAATGGATGCTATGGGGGCAGAATATTATTTTGCATCCTCCCAAATGTGCCAGACCCTGGAGGGAGAACAAAGAGACGTTTGGGAATCGCAGGCCAAAGTGTGAAAGCAAAACGCTGCAAGCTGCAAGCGCCACGGCTATGGCTCATAAAAATAATTCAGTTCTGCAGAGACCGACCTCTATGCAAACAGCTATCTAGCTGAAAGTTTTATTGCCTTTACTAGGTCAGAAGGGAGCATCTTCAAAAATCTGCATGGAAAGCAATGTAATAAATATGGGACGTGCTCCGCAACACGGAGATCATTAAAAAGCTCCTCTGTTTGTAATAAAGAATTCCATATATATTATGCTCCCTTCTTTGTCCCATTCCAAGTATTACAGATCTAGAAATTGTATGGAAATAAAGCCATTGCCCCTTTAATAGATTACTTTTATGCCTAGAGTCCGAGTTGAGAGAAAGGCTGCATCTACACTGCAGAATTAATGCAATATCACCCCATTTGAACTGCCATGGCTCAATGCTATGGGGTGCTGGGATCTGAAGTATCCTGGCAGAGAAGGTGAGGACCTTGTAAAACTTCAATTCCCATAATCATCATCATCATCATCATCATCATCATCATCATCATCTTCTTCTTCTTCTTCTTCTTCTTCTTCTTCTTCTTATTATTATTATTATTATTATTGATATACCTTTTTTTCTGTGGTATCATAGGGAAGCACCAGCACTCTTTGGAAGAGAAGGCTAAAGACCTTGTAGAACTACATCTCACATAACTGCATAATCATCATCATCATGTTCCATTTCTAAGTCAAGGAGCCTGTTGTCCATAGACACTTCCTGGCCGTATTGCCAGCATGGCTACATGGGAACCTTATTACCTTCCCGCCGAAGTGGTACCTATTGATCTACTCACATTTGCATGTTTTTGAACTGCTAGGTTGCCAAGAGCTAGGGCTAACAGTGGGAGCTCACCCCAACTTATGGCTTCAAACTGCCAACCTTTAGGTCAGCAGATTCAACAGTTTAATGGTTTAACTCGTTGCACCACCACGACCCCATCAATGTACAGAATTGAGCCATTATCGTTAAAGTGGTGTCAAACTGAGATAATTCTACAGTGCAGACACACTAATATGAGCAAGTACTGTAGAGTAGACCAAAGCACTCTTTGACCCAGTTCTTCTAGGGCTTTACACCAATAGCACATACTCAGTTACCCTAAAAATAAGACAGGGTGTTATATTTTTTTTTGCTCCAAACAATGTATTAGGGCTTATTTTCAAGGATGCCTTAATTTTCCAAATTGAGTTTTTATGAACTGTAACTAGGGCTTATTTTTGAAATAGGACTTATATTTCGAGCATTCTCAAAAATCATGCTAGGACTTATTTTCAGGGACACAGGGTAAGCATGCATTGTAAACGATTTGCAAGCTTTAGGCATGATTCTTACTCAATGGTTTATTTATGAATGCAGTTGGCCCTCCACATTTGTGATGAGTCATGGGCCATGTAGTCCCGTTTCTGGCACTGTGGTGCCAGATGAAGAGGAAAACTTGGGTTTTTCACCGTTTCAGTCAGAATTGGAACTTTCCCAGCCAGATTTGGAAACCTTGCACCTGCAAGAGATTTGTCTTCCAGAAGTCTGTCAAACAAGCCCTGAGCCTAAATCTCCTACGTTTTCTCGCCATGAGTTTTGTAAACAACAGAGGGGAGTTCAAGCGGCGTCTCGCAGGAGTGCTAGGATAGCTGCTAAGCATTCAGCTGATTAAGCCTGCTTTCCATGGGAAACTTTAAGGAGTCATGCATCTGGACTCAGAGAATAGCTTTCGTTTCTGGTTCTCCAGAGAACTGCTCTTTGGTGGGAAAACTAGACCCTATTTAGGTGTTTCGCCCACGAAGGGATCTTGCGGAGTCAATTCGTCAGCTACTGGAGTAGGTTGTGTGTGGACAGCGCTACTCCTGTTTCCAAGCCCTCGCTCCTGATTCCAAGCCTTCGCTCCTGTTTCCAAGCCTTCGTTCCCGTTTCCAGCCTTGTTTATCTCCACGGATCTTGCCTTGTTTCCTAGGATTAGCCTTGTTTTTCCAGGACTCAGCCTTGCCTTGCTTTCCGGATTTTGCCAAGTAATTCCACGGATCTTGTCCTTGCTCCTCGTTCCTTGCTGCCTTGTATCAAGCCTTGTTTCAAGTTACTCCATAGCCTCGCTCAAGTTTCATGGACTAAAGGACCTTGTCATCTCCCCTCACTTTGCCTGGCAAAGTGAGTGTTTCGGTTACTGGATTACAACTTTGGACCTTAATATTTCATATTGGACGTTGTTTCTTTGGACTAATTTTGACCTTTCCTGAAAGGTCTATTTCTGGACTATTTTCTACACTTGTTTTTATTAACTTTATATATTCCTTCAATAAAGATATTAGATAGATTCTGGCCTCTGTGTATGGTTATTGGTGCTCTGCAGCCTGGGTCCTGACAACATTTGATCCAAATGTTGAGGAATCTCTAAGTCCCCCAATAGAAGTTGGCCACAGAATCGTGTTAGAGGACCTTAAGATTCCTAGATATTTTAAAATTTACCACTCTCCCTTATAATGGGAGCTGTTTTGTTTGTAGACATTAAAAAAAACAAGGTCCAAAGTAACCAAATTGAACAGCTGGAGCCTTTCTGTTTTTTTTTTTTAAACCAAAGAAAATTTGATGGCAAGTGTCAGGAATGCAAATATATTTTGAGTCTCAAACTTGTATGGAAAAGCTACTCTTTCCTTCCTGTTTTGCTAGATAGACACATTTTTGTGGAGAGATGGTGGCAGGAGGCCAAATCAAGGGCTCCCCCTTCTTTTTGTAAAATTAGCATGCAAGGATTTGTTTTCACAAGTGCAGTAGCTGGCTTTCATTCTGATGTTCATGGCAATCGTCCCTATGCAAATATTTACAAATGCAGAATAAAGGATTAGTTTATTCTAAGCTAGCTCAAGACCTTTCGCCGCCTCAGGCACAAAAAACTCCAATGCGATGTACCCAAATTAATTAACATGGGGGCGTGATGTCTACTAGATGTTTTCTCAACACAAGCCTATTTTGGTTTAATTAATTTGTAGGACACGTGAAGCATTATTTACTACCCAAAGACAGTTGTACTGGTCTGGAAGATCTGCATACAAAGGGATTTTGTAGCACCTTAATGGATAAGGGTGGATCTACATTGTAGATTTAATGCAGTTTGACACCACTGTCATGGCTGAGTACTATAGGATCCTGCCAGTTGTAGTTTGGGGAGGCACCCACACCCTGGCAGAGAAAGCTAAAGACTGTGTAAAACTACAACTCCCACCCCTAATTTGCTATTGTTTAACAACTTTTACAATAGTTTGGTTAAACACAAAAATCCAAATAAACGATAACTGGATACAGATGAAACTATTATTATTATTATTATTATTATTATTATTATTATTATTATTATTATTATTATTATTATTATTAAATTTGTATTTATATCCCGCTCCTCTCCCTAAACGGGGCACAATGTGGCTTACAACATTATATAAAAGACAATACAAAACATTGTTTGGATGCTTTTAGCACAGCTTTTGCATCTTTAAATACTGTAAATAAATCTTTGTCATTATGCAGGAACTATCTAAATTAAATGCATATCCTTTCTAAAACAGCAAGATTCGGAACAGCAGTTAATAAGATTTATTTCTACTCTTGTTCACACTTTTTTACTGCAGAACTATTGGGTCATATTCAGTGGTGTCTCTCCATTGATAGAAGGGACAATCACAATTGAGCCACAGAACTGAAAGGGACATTTAGTCCAATTCCCCTCCATAAATGAAATATACAACCAAAGCACTCCCTAAATATGGCAATCCAACCTCTGTTTTAAGATCTACAGAGATGGACTGTCCACCACATCTGAGACAGTCTATTCCACTATCAAATAGCTCTTACAATCAAGACATTCTTCCTAATGTTCAGGTGAAATCTTTTTTCTTGTAACCTGAATCCATAAATTCATGTTCTAGTCCCTGGAGCAGTGGAACAAGCCGGCTCCATCTTCTACATGACATCCCTTCAGGTATTGAAAGATTGTAATAATACCAACTCTCTTGTCTTCTCTACTCCAAGTTCTCCAAGGATCTTATCAGACGCAAGTTCCACCCCTGTTTCTACATACTTTTGATGCAAAATGAATTCCGCCTGTTGCCCGTGGTATTCCGTCTGTAAACTGTTTTAAAAGTGTTTAGAGATGGGAAGGGAATTGTGGTTGGGGGAAAACCATATTCTGAGCTCCTGATTCACACGGAAACGGCAGATGTTTATTTACATGTGGGATGGGATTTCTGAGATTCACCCGTTCTACATCGTTTTAGTAATGTTGAAGAATGGGGCGTTCCTATGGATGGTCTGCATATGAGCATCGATGCTCTATTTCACATCCAAAATCCTTTTATGGAAATGTCTTTTAATTAATTAGATCGTCAGGAATTGCACATTTTTCAGATATCACTATTTAGCTGATGCTGTACTTTCTCCTTCATTGAAACCTTGGCTTTCCAAATGGCGCCATAGCTAGCTCCTGACTGTCAGCCATAGCTTCTGCCAATCTAGCAGTTCGAAAACAAGCATTGTGAGTAGATTAATAGGTACCACCTCGGTGGGAAGGTAAAAGGTTGCCCCGTGCAGATATGCAAAACATGCCGGCAAAAAGATCAGAGATATCTACGGATAACGGCTCCTAGGCATGGAAGGATGGAACAAGAGCACCTTGTTGGAGGTTGTAGATGTAAATAAATAGAAGCTTTACCACTGCTTCTGAATCAAAATTTACCCTGCAGTGTAATAACGTGCCACTCAGGTTTGTGAAACAAGTAACAGTAACTTTACTTCACTTCAGAGCAATAATATATTCAGTAGTCTCTCTGATTTCTTACAGAGAACAGAGAGAATAAACATTCCTTTTAAAACAGTCTTTAAATATGCCTCATTGCCTTAAAAATGATCAGGTTTCAGAGAATCGGCAGACATTATTTCCCTGGCTGTTTCCAGTCAGCACTCTCTTCACTCTCGGAGGTAAAAATGCCTGCTCAAACCAGTCAAAGCCAGTCAGAATGCTGGCTCATCCAATCAGAATGCTGGCTCCTGGTTGTCTCAGCCAATCAGCTGCTGACACATATCTTTCCAGTCAACCCATTACATGATGGTGCCTTTTTTCAAATCCCCACACACCTCTCCTTGGCCAGAAGTTGTACATTGCCTCCAGATGCCGGAGATGAAAAAAGGGGGAAGACGTTTACCTCCATCTGTGATATTATATGCCATTGTGTAAAAAGACATTGAATGTTTGCCTCATATGTGGTCTGTTTTCCACTCTTGAGTCCCTCCAAGGATGATGATGATTATTTATTATTGTTTTTCAATAACCCCCTTTTTAATTGTGAATTATAAGAAATACTAGTGCTGGCCTTCTATTAAGCCTGAAGGAATTTATAATAACTTAATTCTGCTTTATGTTTTAGAATACCGTTTATTAGTGCTCATATTGCATTGGTGACAAAAGTTATAATTTTAAGGCTGATAATGTAATTCCTTTTAAAAATAACTTTATACCTAAACTCCTGTCTTTGTATTACCACAAGCTTTCGGACTACCCCGATATCGGTGTTTCTCCTTTTAACAAAATGTGGAATTGGGGGGGGGGGGGGGATTACATTTGCTCATGTGAAAGCTCAGAACATGGATGATTTTGATAGAAATGGTCAAAAGAAATTGGGTGTGTTGAGGCTGACAATATTATCCAATTTCATTTCTCCCCCACCCCCCAACTTTCCACAACTCATGGGATGAGGTCCTAAGTCAGTCCTTACGTGGCTTCATTTCCATATCTTTGATCATCTTGGTTGTCCTTCTCAGGAGATTAACCAGCGCTATTAAATGCATTATTTTTGGGTGGAATTATTACATTACCAGGAAGAATGGAGAAAACCTATAATTCCACCTTAATTTGAATGTAAAGGAAAAGCCCAATATTTTGACTGAAGAAACAAATCAAAAGGCACTGGGTTGCTGTGAGCTTTCCAGCCTGTATGGTCAATGTACCAGAAGCATTCATTCCTGATGTTTTGCACAGCTCTATGGAAAGGCATCCTCAGAGGTAGTGAGGCATACCTCATAACCTCCGAGGATGCCTGCCATAGATGTGGGCGAAACGTTAGGAGAGAATTACTCTGGAACATGGCCATACAGCCCGGAAACTCACAGCAACCCAGTGATTCCGGCTATGAAAGCCTTCGACAATACATTGAACCAAAAGGCAACTTTCTGCTGTGGGCGTCAATGACGCATTAATTGGAGAGAGGAATTGTAATGCTTTGTGTGTGCTCGCTGCGCCTATTTTAAGTTGTGACTATCTCCTATAAATATTTCAGTTTAAATTATCGGGGAAATTTAAGCTCTCAAAGCAACCGATGCATTAGCATTCCGATCAGTAACTGGAGTGCTGCCAGCGTCCAATGGAAACAAACGCTACTTGCACAAAAAGCACTACAATGGATTGAACTGAGTTGAGCATTCAAAAGGAGCAACGTCCTTTGTATGAAGGAGAACGAAGGAGAGAAGGACAAGACCGTTTCACGGGTGACAAATTCCTGCATTGGAAGCAGCAGGTCCACTTGCATGCTCTCTGAATACATGAAAATCTAGAACTAGGGAGGTAGCATGAGTTGTGTGTGAAAGCACACAGACACACATTAGAGTATTGCAACAAAAATAGTCTATAACAGGCATGGGCAAACTTGGGCACACCCTCCAGGTAGTGTGCCCAGGAATTGTGAGAGTTAAAGTCCAAAACACCTGGAGGGCCCAAGTTTGCTCATGCCTGTTCTGTACATATGAAATGCAAATTACTTGGATCTCATCTCTAAGATATCTCATTATTTATATATACAAGTAAAGATCCGAAATCCAAAATGCTTCCGATCCCAAGCATTTCTGATAAGGGATACTCAATTTGTATCACCAAAGCTTGATTGCAGCTAACGTAGCCACAGATTCCTATGTAAACTTGACATGTTGTGCACATGAAATTATGTGATTGCATACATTTCTGTCTTTATGAAGAACCCACATCACAAAAAAACTGGATTGGAGAGAGTATATTGCTTTGTACATACGTAACCCTCAATTAGGGGACATCCCTTATAATAAGAGGTACCTGCTAGGGGATGGCCATCATAATAAACAAAAATCATCAGTCCTATTGTAGGATAGGACTGAAATATCAGTGCCACAGTATCATCCCAGATGAGACAATATAATAAAGGACATTGCACAAAATTTTACACTCTTTCCAAATTGTTTAGATGTGGTGTCTTCAGACACATAGTTCCAGCTTCAGTCCTTTGAATGCTCACGTTTAAGGACCTCTGGGCCTACCGACTTTAACCAAAGCTCTAGAGAGCTACTGGCTATTTTCCCCAATGGCCCTGCTGAGCTCCAGGCAGCTTCATATGTTCAACTGACCCTTTGCTGAAAGCTCCTTCATGGTTTGATGTGTCTGAGCTTTAACGCATCAGGAGAAATGAAGAGCAAAAGTGACTCTGACACTGGTGCCAGATAACTTTTGACACCTGACCTCGTTCTTAAACCAAAGGCCACTCCGCTCCCAGATTAGCATCAGGAAAAGATTAAAATTGTGCCTTCGAAAGGGCTTACTTGTTGACACTCTTCCTTCTCCTGAAAGACTGTCTGAGTCCACTGCCTCTCCAAAAGATTACTCCAGCAGACTAGACAAAGCTGATTAACCACAGCATTCGAAACCCTCAACACCTCTGCTCCATACTGTGCTTGCTCCACTTATTCTTTCTCTCACACATAAGCACATACATACCGCACTTTTGTTTCTGCACTTCGGATATTAGGAATTCACTCTTTGCTTGAAGAAGAATCCAAATAGAAATACTGATTCACACCCATTTCTGCCTTTTCTCCCAACAAAAGAAACAAGCACCTCATAAACTGCTCTTGAGTGGAGAAACGTGCCGTAAGACAAACTCTCAGAGAAATAGTTCTGAAGAAACAGTGGGCCCTTGGTTTTCATTGGGGTTTGGTTCCAGGAGCCCCATTGGTTTTCATTGTGGTTTGGTTCCCATGGATACAAAAATCCATGAATGCTCAAATTCTATTACAGTAGAGTCTCACTTATCCAACATAAACAGGCCAGCAGAACGTTGGATAAGCAAAATTGTTTGATAATAAGGAGGGATTAAGGAAAAGTCTATTAAATGTCAAATTATGTTATGATTTTACAAATTAAGCACCAAAATATCATGTTTTACAACAAAGTCTGCCACTTGTTTAAAAGCACTTGTATTGTTGTTGGGTGTGTTGGCCTGCTGCGTGTTGCTGCCTACATAAACAGCTTTGGATCCTGGTGGGAGGCAGACTGCATTGGATAATACAGAACATTGGATAAGTGAAGGTTGGATAAGTGAGACTCTAGTATATATGCAATGCCATGGCAAAGTGGTGTCCCTTATATTAAAACTGGCAAAATGAAAGTTTTGGTTTTGGAATGTTTTGTAGGGTGAATAGTTTTTATTCATGGATAGTCAAATTCATGGATGCAGAATGCATTTATTTAGATGACTCTGTGTGTGTGTGTGTGTGTGTGTGGGGGGGGGGGGGATAGTTCAATACAGCTGCAAAACTTCAGTCCTTAAGGGCTTTTTCCATACACTTGGGATACACACCTAACAAACAAATTGTGTAACCTACTTGGCATATGTTCTATATCTATATCTATATCTATATCTATGGCATATGGCAAGTAAGTTACACAGTTTGTTAGGTATGTATCTCAAGTGTATGGAGAAAGTCCTTAAGGACTGAAGATAAGGGGCTGTATTGAACTATTCCAAGCAGAAGTTGTCATGTGCAGCCCAATTCACACTTCATACTGAAAGAAAGCACTGTGATATAATAATATACACAAGGGAGATAAATGAAATTTACTCCAGAGATCCTTGACAGATTGCAGATCCCTTTACGTATTTACCAGCTGGTACCATCAGTGTACACAAGCCAACCTGCTAATTAAAGTTGCACTCTCCAACTGTTCTGATTTGGCCAGACCTGGAGAATATCAAGTCTTTTTATTAACAAAAATTGCATCGCTCTTTCCTTTTCGTCCTTCATCTGCTACCAACGCATTCTGAGATTAACTAGTTTACTAATGATTTAAAGATAGTGTGGCTTCATTAAAGAAATAATGATTACGACTGAAATATAAACCATGAAAACACATTCATAAAATTGGAAAGAATGATTATTCACATGCAATGACCTCCACCGTTAGTTCTTTTCACCATTCCCAATGAAATTGTCATCTGCGTTCATTCCAAAAAGCATGCTTAACCAATGAAGAAACATGGTCAAGTGGCACACGCATTTGCCATGACCTTTCCTGTTGGGTTGGAACCTAAAATTCGAGACCACCAACATGGATGCATTGAACTCAGTTGATGTGACAAATCAAAATGGTGCTAACAAGTAAAAATGAAGATGATAAACACGTGCATTCCATTTATTCCCAGGGAGGCAGGATGAGTTACCTGGACAGCCCAGAAATACACATTACCTGCTGCCTCTGGTACGCAGAGAACGTCCTTTCAAGGTCTTCAAGGTCGAGCACCTTAAACACCCGTCCATCATCAATGCCAGTCCACACTGTGCCTTCCAGCTTGTTCTAGACAGAGAGAGAAAATGGGCAGAAGTTGGAAGAAATGCAATTTTGGCTATGTTCCACATTTTGAGATAATTTAAGTAAAAGTTACTGATACATTCATAAACAGCAATTTTTGTAAAACCATCCCCTGTAAAAAAAACAACAAAAATAACCCTGGGTGTACATAAACAATGTGTTATACTGACTGGAGAACTAGATCATGACTCTAGAAATGAGGTATGCATTCCTGCTAGACCAGACATGGGCAAACTTTTGCACTCCAGGTGTTTTGGACTACCGGCTGTTAGGAATTGTTAGAGTTGAAGTTCAAAACACCTGGAGGACCGAAGTTTGCCCATGCCTGTGCTAGACCATGAAAACCCATTGACCTAGGGCAAGTAATACTCTATCAGCCTCAGATAAAGGCAAGGACAACCCCTTCTGCCCAAATCTTGTCAAAAGCAACATCAGCCCCATGACAGGTTTGTCTTAGGGCAGGCCTGCACAACCTGCAGCCCTCCAGGTATTTGGGTCTCCAACTCTCAGAAGCCCTAGCCAGTTTGTTCAATGGTCAGGAATTCTGGGAGCTGAAGTCCAAAACATTTGGAGGGCTGCAGGTTGTGCAGGCCTGTTTTAGGTCCATCCCAGGTCACCATCAACCTGTTAAGATACTTAACAATAATAACCAAGAAAAAACAGATGCCAAGTATCATAGCTGTAACTTCCACTTCAATTCCAGGCAAATTAATTTTGGCACCTATGAAGCATGATCCAGGAGATAAAATGGGCAAAAGAGGATGATTAACAATGTCCATGATACACAGACATAGTAAACAAATTAAAAATAAATTTTAGGCTGGGCATCTAAGGAAACAGTCGCTGAAAGAAATTCAATCAACATATCAATTAATGTGAAAATTTTGCAAGATGAACGAAGGCAATGGCAAACCTCTAGTAAATAAAACTTGCCAAGATAACCTCCTCTGCCACAAGTCAAAAGCATACAACAGAAGGTATCCATGTGTAACCTCATAGAAAGAACATAGGATGCATATGTGGAAGAGGTGGGATAGAGAGAGTTGCCCCAATAGCTAGACCTGACACATTTGTCCATGTTTAGTAGAAGATTTAAATGAATGGTTGGAATACAGTTTCCGATGTTTATGCTGATTGGGGTTGATGGAATTAAAGAGTCTAAAGGCCACCGATTCTCCATCCCTGCATGATGGAATTGAAATTGCATGATGCTGAACTGAACAGAATTGAAAGGTGTCTTACCTCAGGGAGCTTGCACCAATTGAAGGACTTCAGAGCGTTTGTGGGCTGTGGGATGTTTTTCTTCTTGAGTCCCAGCCCCAGCGGGGCTCCTGGAGCCGGAGGCAGTCCTCCCAGAGGAGGGGGTCCTGGAGGAGGTGGGGGGCCACCCGGAGGAGGTGGTGGTGGAGGTGGTGGTGGGAGGAATCCCCCAGGAGGTGGAGGCGGCGGAGGAACCGGGAGGAGAGACCCCAAAGCGGCTGTAGGTAATGGGCCCCCGGGAGCACCAGGAGGCAAAGGCGGGCCCCCAGGTACTGGAGCACAGATTGCTCTCTGCAAGAAGAAGCAACAGAACAAGTCAAGATAAGTGATGTAGACCAGGCATGGGCAGATTTGGGCCCTCCAGGTGTTTTGGACATCAACTCCCATAATTCCTAACAGCTTTAGGCCCCCCAAATACCTGGAGGTTCCAAGTTTGCCCATGACTGATGTAGGCCAACTAAAAAGGGACAACCAAGCTAAGAAGGATTATCAGAACCACTGAAGGATTACTGAACAGATGTACATATTGAATTGTGTTTGGATTGTTGACAGATCTACAGGGGGAAGAAAACAAGTAGTCTTCTAGTCAACCAGGAAAGAGTTCTCTCATTGAGTTCTCCAACTATTTAGTCTCTCTGGGAGAAACACACAATGCAGCAAAGCCAATCTTCTTGAGCAAAAAATAACAGAGGTAACATCTTGAATTTCCCCTCTATGTGCACAAGCAGAGCTGGGTTCTACACTACATCTACACTTATTCAAACAATCCAGGACCATTTCTGCTCCAAACTGACCCTGCATCTGATCTGAGGCAATGGTGGAGTCCAGACAGTCCCACTGGGCTAAACTGGCAGGACTATTGCTCTTATTTGTCCTTTTATCACACCGATCCTTACAGGGTGACAAGACAAGGACAAACAGACTGAGAGACAGCTTTTATCCTAGAGCTGAAATGATATTGAACTCCATGGCTTCACAATGATGTGGCATTGGGGGCTGTGCGGTGGTGGTGGGAGTGGGAGTGTGGAGGCATGCGTGTGTTGTTTTGTGATGTGTGCTGGGGAAAACATTTAATTTCGTTGTACAATGTATAATGACAATAAAGTTATTCTATTCTATTCTACTGCGTGGGAACCATTGCTGATGTTAATTCTCCGAATCTCTATTGCTCCCTGCTGCAGCAAGGGAGGCAACCTGATCCTGATCCATCTCCTTTCCCCTGCAATGGTTTGCTTTGGACACAATCTGTTGGCCACTCTCACCACAAAATGGATGGCTGCTCTCGGGTTTGGGCAAAACTCCAGAGCAATTCCAGACTTTGCTCAATGAAGGGCTAAACTGGTTCAGTTCAGTTCTTCACCCCATGTTAAGGACCAGAGGTCCTTCAATGTTGTTTGGACCACTAGTTTTAACTTCTGAACTGCTTCAGGTTGCAGGGCTGGTGTAGACAAGCCCTCGGGCACCTCCTTCTTTTCATAATGAGAACCATTTTCTGAGTTTGTGGCCTCAAACCCCAGTTTTGAAGCCAAACCACAGCATCAAGTGGTCTAAAAATAATATGGAATTCTGGCCCGTTTCCCTTGTACCAGAAAATGAAGAAGAGAACCCATTCCCTGGCCTCACCCTGCTGAGTTCGTGGATCTGTGCCGTGAGGTCTACCACTTGTTGTTTGGCTTGTTTATGCTCCGACAGTTCTTTCTCAAGTTTCTCCTTCATCTTGTTCAAGGTCTGCATCATCTCCTCTTTCTCCTGGGCCTTGGCATCACACTCCCGTTCCTTCTTCTCCAACCTCTGTTGGAGTTCATGATGTTCTTTTGAAAAGGAAAAGGAAGGCTTTACATATCTTTCTCCACAATATTAATTACAGTGTGGCTTTTTAAATCCATGGATGGATTTGATATCCCACACTCCAAAAATATCTCCTCTCCCCAGAAGTGTTTGTGGGCTCTCTAGATTATCCAGTGCTATTCTCCTTTACATTTCATACCCAAGCATACCCTAGAATATCTCTGAAGAATTTACAGAGACCAACAAATTGAACTGTTTTTAAGATCCCAGGTCCTTCACTGTGATTTTATGGTGTGGTTCTGCAACAACTTTAATCAAAATATAAGGTTTGCTATTATCCACAATTTTCAAGGTATGTGTATCTTGGAATGTATCCCCAGCAAATACAGGGGGAACACTTTATTTTTAATTGTTGACTTGGATGGTTAGGAAATAATGGTGGAAAAGGCCTTCTTGATTTAAGTGTGGGGACTCACAGCAATAGGAAAACCAACTCACTGGGAACAGAGTCCCTTGGTGATGCATCCTCTAAGCCAAACTCAAAACCCATGGTTTAAATCCGCCCCTCCATGGCCTTTTATGTGCCCCCCCCCCCGATGCTGAACTACAATCCCTGCATTGCTCATCATTAGACATCATGACTAGAGCTTATGAGAGTTGGGAGGTGGGATACAATCAAATCGGGAAGTCTGCAGTTTGTTCTGTGGAGTCAGGAGAGTGAGGTTTGAATTTAGATGCAAGGTTTGTGGATATATATGATGTCAAACTGTAAAATGTGCTTTAACTTTTCCACAACCTCAGCCAAAATGGTACAGGTGTAGCTGAATTTGGACTAAAGCCAATGTGAAAAAATTTCCCAAGTAACAAAATGTCAACCAAGTCTCCACCTTCTTATCTCCAACATCACATCTCACTGCTTCCATATTGCCTTAAAACCCTCAAAGTTCAAGGGTGTATCTGCAGTGTAGAATTAGTGCAGTTTGACACCATTTGAATTGCCAGGTCTCAATGCTAAGGAATCCTGGGAGGCTGCAGTTTTACTGGGACTATAGTCTTCTCTGCCTAAGAGGGACTGTTGCTTCACCAAACTACAACACTTTACCACTTTCAGCCTCTTTTTAGTGAGAAAAAGTGAGGTATAAATAAAAATAATAATTAATAAAACAAACTCCCAGGATTCTATATCAAGGAGTCACGGCAGTTAAAATGTCAAATTTCTGTAATATTTGCTTTTACCATTATCCTATGGTTGTTGGGAGACCCTCCACCTGCCATTCCACTGGCCACTGACTGGGAGGAAGGCAGCCAGTGAGACACAACAACACCATGTCTTACATAATATTTATGCAATAACTATTGATCTTATGTTCACTGTAAGTCTGAGAGAAAATTAACATTTTGTAAGCCGCTCCTAGTGCCTTTGTAGCTGAGGAACAGGGTAAAAATATATCTAAACAAACAAACAATAAATAAACAGTATTAATTGCACACTGTAGATGTACCTCAAGTCAATGAGCTCATCTGTGGTACATCCTGCCAATAAAGCTAGGGACCAGGTTCTGGAAGTACCACCTTTATTATGTACTGCAATGCACAAACCATTGTTTTCAACTACAGACCCATCTACACTACCTTGTAATGCAGTTTGATCCTTGGCAATTCAAGTGGTCGGATATGGCATTACTTCTACAGGGTAGATGCACCCATTGGCTTCAGAATAAGATCTTACCCATTCTTTTTTGGATAGACCTTAAGCAAAAGCTTTTGTTTAATGATTATCTTATGGCTACTTTGTTTCCTATACAGCGATGGTTCCCAACCTTTTTAGGACCGGGGCCCACTCTCCAACATTAGTACCAAAAGGGTTATGAATCAGTTTTTGGTCAACTTTAGATTTGGTTTGGTTATTTGGGGTGCTGATTCAGAAAACTGCATCGGATAAACCACATCAGCTCCAGTTTCTGATACAGAACATATGCCATATGTCTCCCACAGGATGGTAAAACATCAAACATCCAGGCATCCCCTGGGCAACATCCTTGCAGATGGCCAATTCTTTCACACCAGAAGCAGTTTCTCAAGTTGCTCCTGACATGAAAAAAATTATTTAGTCTGAATACCAAAATCCAAAAAGTCTGCTAAGATAGTGACGCTTTTGCTCTTTCAATGTACCTTGTTATTAAAAATATTATAAATATTGGGTATAAAATTTCCTTTTAGGGTATGTGTACATGAAACATAAATGAATTTCTTGTTTAGGTGGGTTCCCATCTCCAAGATATTTTGTTATGCACAAATAGACTGAGAAGCGGAGTGGGCAGATCAAAAGACAACCTGGCAAGATGGCACTACCTGGAGAAATCTTCCACCTTGTGTGACTGTGGAGCTGAACAAACAATTCCTCATATGTATGCTTGCCCAAAATGCCCTGCCTCATGCACGGAGGAGGAGTTGTTTAAAGCTATGGACAATGCGATTGCTGTTGCCCGCTTTTGGTCCAAAACTATTTAGCTGTTTGTGATTCCTTTATTTTATCACTTTTAAACTTATTTATTATGCAATGCTTTTGACACTAAATAAATAAAATGCACAAATAAGAAAATACAAGTATTCCAAAACCCAAAGCCTTTTGGATAAGGGATATCCAACCTGTATATGATGCCACATCAATGTCATGTTGCCATGGTTACCTGCCTAATCTATTGATTGCTCACTCCATCCACCTTGAACCCATCCTTCTTTAGGAAGCTCCAGAAAGTGTAACAAAAACACATTTTCCTCACTCACCTTTTCTCATTTTTTCTGCTTGTTCCTTCCATTGTTTCACTTCATTTTCGTTCACCAACCTAGAAAAAAACAGAGTTGTGATTCCCTCAGGAAAACAATAAGCACCACACATTTTGCAAAAACAAGGCTCCCCCAAAATGAGGATTAAGTAAATCTTAGAAGATTGTCTCCATATGTAATTGTCTTAATTAGGGTTCCCCTCCCACCTGGGAAATATTTCGCAATGGCAACAGCAGGTTTTGGTTTGTTTGTCCCTACCTTGAATGTGATTCATAATGCTTGGATTTCATTAAGTGTTCCCAGATTGTTCAAAGAACAGTCATTCTCTTACAAAAGAGACTAGGACGATGTCAGATGGAAAATACTAACTAGGATGCAAAGGAATGTTCACCGAATATTACCCATCAAGGGTATGAAATGTTGGGAAACGAAAGGCATGGAAACCACTCAAGTCACTTCCAAGATGGCAACTCTAATGCTTGACTAGGAGCATGGGATTCAATGTATGCAATTGGTCAACACTATGATTGACAGGAACTTTGAATATGTTTTAATGGTTTTTAACTGGGAATTTTGAAATACTGTTTATATTTAATCCTGTTTTAATGTTTGTATATTTGTATATTTTGAATTGTATGCTGTTCTGATGATTTTATGCTAAGCTGCTTTTGAGTTTTCATTGGGAGAGATAAAGCGGGATATAAACAAATATAATAATAGTAATAATAATAATAATATGATTGGCGGGAGAGGAATGGATTAAAATAAGACCTTCTTTCCTGAAAATGATCTTCCATAGTCCTAGTGAAAAATGTAAAAATTATTTGGAAATTAACTGTATTTATTTATCTAATTTTTAGAGGAAATAAGAGCCAATTTCTAATTTAAATTTCTCCAAAAATATTTTAGAACAGAAAGCACCGTCTTTCAAAAATGATTGGCCATAATGGTGAAATACAGTCGGCCTTTCACACTTGCACGTTTGACTTTTGTGTATTTGATTATTCATGGTTTTCGTTAAAATGTTATCTCTGGGACTCAATAACGCCCCTTCTACACTGCCATATTATCCAAGTTATCAAAGCAGATAATCCACTATCTGCTTGAGCTGGATTGTACGAGTCTATACTGCCATATAATCCAGTTCAATGCAGATAATCTGGATTTTATATGGTAGTGTAGATGGGGCCTAGGTCCTCCAGTGCACCACTATGATCAGCTTCCTAGTGACCTAGGGCACTGATTCTGAAACTGTGGATTCCCAACCCCAAATGAGTTCCCCTTAGCTCAATGTTGGGGTCACAAAATATTTGGCAAGAGTAAAAGGTTTATAAATACCACCCATTTCCAGAAATTGGCTGGCACTAATGTGTAGTGCTAACAGAGAACTTTGCAGAAAATGCTTCAACTGTGCTCCACATAAAGGAAAATCAGCCTGTTTAGCAAGCCTTGCAAATACTGGTATCTTATCAGTAAGATCCTTCGTTTTATACCTATTTTATATACCTATATACCTGAGGCCACATGAAAATTTCTCAGGTGAAAATGGCTCATAAGTGGGTAAAAACTAAGAACTCCTAGAAAACAACAGATCTCTAGGAGGGCCTAGAACATCACACTGGAAAACCTAGAACACCTTCTCCAGGAATTTCTAGATCCTCCAATGTAATTTTATGGTCAACTCCCAGCAGAAGTTCTAAAAAGAGCAGATTTTTAATCCCCTTATTTTCACTTTCATGAAATGTGAAATGTAGAGGGCTAAATGTTGGGATCAGAAGCAATGTACTTCTGAATTCTAGTTGTTCAAGAGGAACAGGCTGCATAGTGCCTTCTAGTCCTGCATTATATACAGTAGAGTCTCACTTATCCAAGCCTCACTTATCCAAGCCTCTGGATAATCCAAGCCATTTTTGTAGTCAATGTTTTCAATATATTGTGATATTCTGGTGCTAAATTTGTAAATACAGTAATTACAACATAACATTAACTGCGTATTGAACTACTTTTTCTGTCAAATTTGTTGTATAACATGAAGTTTTGGTGCTTAATTTGTAAAATCATAACCTAATTTGATGTTTAATAGGCTTTTCCTTAATCCCTCCTTATTATCAAAGGTATTCGCTTATCCAAGCTTCTGCTGGCCTGTTTAGCTTGGATAAGTCAGACTCTACTGTACTTCTATACAAGGTGCCATATTGACCATGGTAGAAAACAAAATGGAAAACCACAACAGCCTTTGATGGGATTACTCTGGTTTATGTTCTTTTTGACAGAAGGGGGCAAATGTGGGCTTGGTTATAAATAAACTAGCTGTGCCGAAGTATGGTGGTATGGGAAATAAAGTATTAAGGAATTGGTGGTAGTTAAGGTAAAGGGTTAGGGTTTTCCTCTGACATTAAGTCCATTATAAATGGGTAATATAGCTGTGTGGAAGGGTCTTGAGTCTACACTGCCATATAATCCAGTTAAAATCAGATAATCTGTATCTTATAGGCAGTGTGGAAAAGGCCTAAGTGAGGCCTAACTCTGCCTGTCCCCTGGGCTGAGTAGGTTGCTAGGAGACCAAGTGGGCGGAGCTTAGCCTTCTAACTGGCAGCAATTGGATAAAAACAATTATTCCTCTCCCTCTAATTATTTTTCTTTTCTTTTTGTTGTATGAACGTAGAGGCATGGGTGAGGGGTTGTGCTACCAAGTTTAATGTTTCTGGAATGTGTAGTTTTGTTGTTTTGTCCTAGGCTGAAATTTCATTACCCTTTAATATATATAGATAAACAAACTTTATTTATATCCCGCCTCATCTCTCCAGAGCCGGAGGGATTCTATACTCTAGTCTAACCCAAAAAACCCCCACAAAGTCAGGAAATGATATTAAACAAAAATACATTAAACAAAAGCACACCCAAATCAAGAAAAATGAATTTCCAATTCTAGCATTTCAGACAGAGAGGTAGAAATCTTACATTCGGACAACATTTTTAATATTAAAGTTCTCCAAGGGTGTCGAGTCCGGGTCCTGCCCTTTGTCGTTCTGAATAACTATTTGTTGAATAATACGGTCCAGCAGTAACCAGTACTGAACAGTGTTGCCATTTCTCTTATCTAAAAAGGAAAAGAAGAAAATAGGGTGATGAACAAAAAGTTTCACAAGCAAATTGTGTGTCAAAGGCACATTAC
Source organism: Anolis carolinensis (assembly GCF_035594765.1). Classification (NCBI taxonomy): domain Eukaryota; kingdom Metazoa; phylum Chordata; class Lepidosauria; order Squamata; family Anolidae; genus Anolis; species Anolis carolinensis. The sequence continues at coordinate 358,361,653 of NC_085841.1, forward strand.
TACTACTACTACTATCATCCCACTTTCCTCTTTTATATTCAGGCATGTAGCAATGGATAAGAAGATAAACTGAAGCATTTCTCCTCCAAATGAGAAATCTCTTCCCCAATAAAATTGTCCTTCAATCCCCAAATTTCTAGCACTACAAAGCATGAGACTCTGAAAACACTATGTAACATGATTTTTGTTCCTGGGTTATAAATGTCATTTCCTAATTGGTCCTACCATAAAGACATGGAAAAGGTTTATTAAACTGCAAAAACTTGGTTTCTGCAGGAGGGACTTTATCCTGCTATAGCACATTTTGCTCTAGTTTTTCAATGACTATCCCATAGAATCTCAATCAATTTCACATAGTTTGTGACAGCCACAAAAATGAAGTTCCTGGAGTAGAACAACTACTTTCAAAATAAGCATTGTACAATTAAACAGGAAATAACACTTTCAAACCAGGAACAGAAATGTTTTCAAATTTTGTTACATAGTGAAATTGTTCACACCTAGATCTCTTATATTTGCTGCATCCTCATTCCTTTGGGCAAGTGCCCGCCATGTTTCTTTGCTTGCTTAAACTGTATTTCCAAATCCCAAACTGAAGTTTTAACTCTAGAAGGCTAAAAATGTGGGGACTGAATGGAAAATGTCAAGAAGGGGGAGTATTGGAAGGAGGCAATGCCCTTATTTTTGCATCCTTTTATTATATATTGTGGACCAACCCAATTCTTGTTGGGATAATTCTACCAAAGACAAGAGAACCATTAGCACACGGGGAGATCTGCATGCAAATCCAACAAGAGATTGTGGAAAGAGACCTATGTCCAATTCTTAGTCTCCAACTGAAGTACCATCAGCACTCTGTATTTGTGAGTTTAACTTTTGTGAATTGGATTATTTGCAATTTGATTGATATGTTCTCTTTAGAAAACTCTAGGTTCTAAAGTATGATTCTATGGGAGCCTGGGTACACCTCGGCCTTTCAGGTGTTTTGGACTTTGACTCCTACCGGCTATTAGGATTGTGGCAGTTGAAGTCCAAAACACCTGGAGGGAGGGCCGAAGTTTTCCCAGGCCTGGTCTACATTGAATAATTTGATGCAGTTTGATGCCACTTCAACTGCCATTGGCCAATGCTATGGAATCCTGGATCATTATTTACAGAGATCTCATCTACATTGCCATATAATGCAACTTCAGAATTCAATTCAACTGCACTGAATTGGATTATATGGCAGTGCAGATTCATATAATTCAGTTCAATGCAGTTAAACTGCAGTCTGAAGTTGCATTATGTGGCAGTGTAGATGGGGCCAGAGTGTGTCTTACAATTCAGCAACTGCTTCAACAGTGTGGTGTGTAGGCCCCTTCTACACTGCCATATAATCCAGATTATTAAAGTTGATAATCCACATTATCTGCTTTGAACTGGATTATATGTACACACTGCCATATCATCCCGTTCACATCAGATAATCTGGATTTTAGGCAGTGTAGATGAGGTAGTAATAATTTGAGTGTTCGATTAGGACTCTAGAAGACCAGGGTTCAAATCCCAGCTCAGCAATGGCATGATCTTGGAAAAATAACACTTTCTCAGCTTCAGAGGAAAGCAATGGGAACCTTCCTCTAAAGATATTGTGTTAAGATAAGACCACCATAATTTGGAACTGGCTAGAAGGCACAATGCAACAATAACAACAAGTGAGGCAATAGGTCTCCCATTCAGATACATTAGTCGCTGGACTCTGGCCAAATCATTTTAGTGGGAAAGTGGCTTGATAAATTGCTATCAGTTGTCATGTCTACACAATTGCTCAGGAATGTATGACTGAATTTGAAAATCCAACGGAAGTACTGCATCCAGCTATTAATGCAGGTTAATGCAAGCCTCTTGGGAAGTTATTTGTTGCCAGTGTTGGCCACAATGTGCCCTGGGCTCCAGTGAGCTTTACCCCAGATTAATTGGGTAAATGTAAATAAAGCTTCAGTTATCAGTTATCACTCCCACTATCTCCTTCTCTGGAAGCTTTTAAACAGAGATTGCCATCTGTCAAGAATGCTTTGATAGAGTCTTACTGAATGGAAATGGGTGGGGCTGGATGGCTTCTGGGGTCCCTTTCCAATTTTATAATTCTACTAGCTGTGCCCGGCCACATGTTGCTGTGGTGTAGTCTGGTGGTTAGGATCCCTGTGGTTAGGAAGCAGCCTGGCTCTGAAGCTGCAAAGCTATTCAGTGCTATTCAAGATGGCCAACGGAGGATCCCTCTGGTTAGGAAGCAGCCTGGCTTTAAAGCTGCAAGGCTATTCAGTGGTAGGAAGAAATCAGGGAAGTGGGATTCTGTATTATTATACCACAGTAATTATTATTTATAATATTTATAATCTTATATTATTTGCTTTAAACTGGATTATATGATGCTCCTTATACACGGCTGTATAAAATCCACACTGAACTGGATTATAGGGCAGTGTGGACTCAAGATAATCCAGTTCAAGGCAGATACTGTGGATTAACTGCCTTGGCATTCTGGTTTATATAGCTGTGTGGAAGGGCCTTGAGTCTACACTGCCATATAATCCAGTTCAAATCAGATAAACTGTATTTTATAGGCAGTGTGGAAGAGGCCTAAGTGAACCCTGCCTGTCCCCTGGGCGCCATTGTGGTTGAGGGGGTTGTTATGACACAAAGTGGGCAGGGTCTAAAGGGGGTGGGGCCTATTCTTCTGACTGGCAGCCAGGGGGAGAATGGCTCTTCCTCGTTTGCTGTAATTTGGATTTTAATTTTCTAGGGTTTTTTTTATTGAAGGACATAGCTTGGATGACTATGTCTTTTGTGGCCAAATTTGGTGTGATTTGGTTCAGTGGTTTTGTTGTTTACTCCGTGAGAAAAATGCACATTAAATTTTTATATATTCAGATGTGTAGGGTACCAAAACTGGAAGAAGAATGCAAATGCCGTCTTACAGGAAAGAGTGGTCAGAGAGGGCGGCACCTAAAAATACAGCAAAGTCTTGCTTGAGCATTTCTTTAGCTATGCACAAAATTCACTGCTAACAGTGAATGATAAGTGTTCAACACTGGGATAGAACAACATAGGTAATGGGCTTGCCAAAGCTGTTTGGAGAAAAAGAATAAATTTTACATCATAAACTACAGAGCGAGGCTTCTTGCACGTTTTCCAGTGAAAAGAAGCAGAACGCTGTCAAACAGAAACTACATTAAACATCCTTGTTCAGAAAGTTCCAATAAAACAGCACTGATAGGTCAAAACCAGAAAAGGATGTAGGATTAGCAGGCATTGCAATGGCATTCCGAGAGATTATCTGTACTCATACATACATAATGATTAAAAATGGAATGATGGAGTAGTCTACTCCCGCAAAAAAGCTGGGAGGGAGACAGAAAAGATAGGACAAAATATTTCCAAGGTTGGAGCCTAGATACTAAATCCAATTGTTAGTCCCAACAATGTTAGATCCACTAAACGAAATGTCAAGTGGCTAACTTTTTATGGATTTGAATACTCTCTCCTGCCAGGATCAACAAGTGAAGACAGACCAGTATTTGCAGCAAGAAACAGAGCGATTTCAGGGAACGCTGCATTTATTGGGATTGTGAAGGAATGCAAAAATCACTCGAAAGCTGTTGTCGGCTATGTGAAATATTTAAGAAGGCAGCACTTTAGGGATTTCTTTGGCAAGAGGGAAGAGGACTTGGCATTCCTCAGAATGCCTTTCCAATTAAGAAAGAACGATGTTTATATATATACATCTTCACCTTTTGAGCAACCATCCAATGCAGGTGAACTGTCGGACCAATACTGAGTTTCTGCAAGACAGTTCTGAAGCAGTAAGTGGCATCTTAAATAACTTAGAGAAACAAAACACCATTTGATCCAATTGGTGACATAATCAAAGGGTGTATCTACACCAGCCATGAGCAAACGTTGGTCCTCCAGGTGTTTTGGACTACAACTCCCACCATTCCTAACAGCCTCAGGCCCTTTCCTTTTCCGCCTCAAGGAAAATAATATTGAAATAGGGAAGAAATATTAAGAAAAAAGAAAGCTCTGTAACTGTTCTTTGGCAGGAGTATTAAATAGGTTGTACAAAAGGATAGTTTGCTGCAAAACAAAGTTAAAGAGCTGATGAACTTGCATGGGATCATATCAAAGTGCTCAGAAAGTATCTGTCTCAACTTTTACAGAACATATCACAGCTACAGCATTTTCTGGCTTCACCCAAAGGAACCGAGCCTGGCACAGCTTCCAGTTCCAAAACCTCAACTATGAGTATAGATAGAAAAGCCGTATTTCACTCACAAGGCATTTGGAGACAGTGGTGAAGGATAGACATAAAGTGCGGGTAAGCTTCTGTGTGAGTCAGCCTTTTTCTGGTGAGCTCGAACATCTGGGTTGCACTTTTTGTGTCTATATGGACCTGTGTTGTTGTGATGGGGAGACAATAAGGTTGAAATTAAGCTACTGCTTAAACTTCCCATAGATAGCCAGACATTGTCAATGGGAATTACAATTGTTCCAGGATACTGAGCAAAGACATTGTCAAGTGATGAGTATGCAGGCACAGAATTAGAATGTAATGAGTTACCAGATACAAAACTATCTGCAGTTTGGTAGATTGGAGAGCACAGGAAACAGAAAAAAAATTAAAAAATAACAGAATAAATGGGAATGTTGGGACTTCTTTTTTTGGGTGGGTTTAACTTTTTCTAGCTCAGTTATTTTATTTAGTTAAGTTACTAAGTTACTCTGTTAAAAGGCATCATAAGCAGAACATTTCACATTTTAGGACTTTTGCTTATAAATTTAAAGGCTTTTTTAAAAAAAGGTACAAAAATTTACTATCAAAGCAATTAATTACATTTTAAAAATGAAAAAGTATTTGAGTTAAGTTACTAAGTTACTTTGTTAAGAGACATTCTAAGCAGAATTCTTCATATTTTGGCCATTTGCTTATACATTCTGAAAATTCTTTAAAAGGTCCAAAAATTAACCAGCAAAGTGACTACTAATTCCTTTTTGAAATATGAAAAATGTCACTTGTTTATGTAATGAATTCTGTAACAAAGTAATTAGATTTAAAAATAAACTTTCTAAGTTTGGGGAAGGGTAAATCCCATGGTAAAATGTTTTGTTTTGTTTTTTTACATGTGAATTCCAAATAACAGCCTGTAAGTGTCCATGATATACCATAAACTTTTGCCAGTATGCTATAACCCGCCTAGAGTCATGAGGAGTGGTGGCTAAGGATTATTATTATTATTGACACAAAGACACAGTATGATACAACAAACTATAACTATTATTATTATTATTATTATTATTATTATTATTATTATTATTATTAAGTGCAATCTAACTATATCTCAAGAGCTATGTTTTACTCATCCCTGTGGTATAGGGTAATTCATATTTTTTTGGGTGCTGAATCAAAATGAGGATTTGCAATGGCACAAAACAGCACAAGAGAAGTTAAGTGTTCAAAATACATACCAGCTCAAACCGTTTTGCAAACTCCAATTCATCTTCATTTCTGAGTATTTCAAAGAAGTCTAAATGCCTGGGAAGGGGGGTGAAAAAGAAAAAGAGTCATCCAGGAATGGATTAAGGGAAGAAACTCTTATCAATTGATGCCAAAAAAGGTTATGTTACTTGGTAATTTTTGGACTAAGTGGGCCATTTCCTGACATTACATTCAGAAGCACAGGACGACCCCACTGCCCATGGGACTGGGACCAATGGTTTCCTCTACCCACACCTGACAAAATATGTCTTCTCTAGGTATTTTCTAGACCGTTCCACGTGAAGTTAAAAGGGACCATTCTGGAGGAACTAGAGATGCCACCACTTTAGGAAGTTGCTAGATCCTCCCAGTTGACTCTATGGCAACTTCCAGCAGAAGTCATTCATTTCAACAAAAAGGTTGTTGCAGAAGCAATTATTTGTGCTGTTCTGCTAATATTTCAGAAGAACCTAACTCTATAAAAAAGGGAGAGCTCATCTTGTGGATCTGACCTCCTTCTTTCTCAAAGCAATGTGCTGATTTCATGGCCAGGACCCATGTGATTGTTCCCACCCAAATGGTTGGGTTATTTTAATCTGGCAAGGGCTAAGTACTTTGGGCAGAATCACATCACAAAATTGCCCAAAGAACATAGAAAATCCCTAGAGATGGTGTATTTTGTGGGATATGGATAGATGAAACCATATGTGTCAGTACCAGGTCTTGGGAAGAGGGGAGTCATACTATATGCATAAAATACAAGAAAAAGGATAAAAAGAAGACCATCAAACATGATAGCTCGTGTCAGCCATAGAAACTTACCTATCTAATGTGGAATTTTCATGCTCTCTTAATTTGTCAATGACAGGTTGAATTCCAAGCATGAGGAATTCATATCTCAGATGGAGTCTGAAGTCCAAACTTTCCTGAAAAAGAGGAAAGAATGAAAAGAGTGTATAGTGGAATAATTTTCCTGAATCATTTTACATATCCAGCAAGAGCATTTCTATGGGTGGAGGTTCCTAAAATGTATCACAGTTCCTAGGTGTCCAGTAGAAGGAATGGACTAGATTAGGAAACAAGACGACTAGGATTTAGACAGGGAGGACACAAATTGGTCACTTTTCCACTAGCTCTTATTGCCAATGAAGTGCTACCCAATACATGGCATCCTTCATTAATATGAAATACACCCCAAAGTAGAATTTTGAAGTTTATGTTGCCAATACTAGGATAGAGGATAAACACAGCAATGTAGACCAAGGACTTATTTAACTCTGGAGGTGAAGAAGAGTCTGACAACACTATTGTGCCTGGCTGTCAAGTACACGTCTCCTACCAGAAAGGAGTTTCTAATGTTTCTACAAAGTATTAATCAATCACCTGTTTCTTTAATGTTTCATTCTGCTGAGTCCCTAAAGCAAAGGCAACAGAAAGATGGCTTGAGTATTTCACCAGTGAGCTACAATCCTGTCGCAATCGTCACAAGAAGCTCATTTCCCGAGACACGCAATTTGTCCATGGTGGCACATGCCTTAGTTACATCCCATTTGGATTACTGTAATATGCTTTACTTGGGGATCCCTTTGATGAGTAGATACTTCAGCAGGTCCAAAGAGCTACACATTGTTAAATGGGGTTGGTTACAGGGATCACACAACACCTTTGTTGCAACAGCTCCACTATGGCCAGTTTGTTTCCAGATACAATGCTGGTTATGACCTATGAAGCCCTATATGGCCCACGTCTAGGCTATGAGGGAGATAATATGGTTGGTTGGGACATGATAAGATGGTTGGTGAGGTCTTCTCGACTTCTCTAGATGTCCCTCCCCAAGGAGGCCAGAATGGCCCCTTCCTTACACATCAACCCAGTAAGGGGATGGTGATGTGCTGATGTTACCCAAATATATTTTTCCATGCCTTCAAAAAGAGCCTGAGCTATGAATAGTGTGTGTCCTATGGAGGAGGTAATGGATTGGATGGGGAAAGACAAATTGAAACTGAATCCAGACAAAACAGGAGTGCTTACCAGTAAGGGTCCTAATTTGGGGATGGAGCTGTGACAAACAGTTCTGGATGGGGTTACACTCCCCTTGAAATACTATGTTCACAGCTTGGGACAAGGGCTCCTGGATCCATCTCTCCAAATATCAGCTCAGGTAGATGTGACAGTCAGGAGCGTTTACTACCAGCTTTGGCTGATCTGCCAGCTGTGATCCTTCTTAGATTTTGAGGACCTAAAGATAGTGGACTACGCACTGATAACCTCAAGGTTGGATTTCTGCAATACGCTGTACACTGAGTTACTTCTCTACCAATTTTGGAAACCTCAATTAGTTCAAAACATGGTAGCCAGCTATGTTTGGTATAAATTTTCATATATATGTGTGTGTGTTTATCTATGTAATTTAGCAATTAATTGTATTTTTATGTTCATTTGTTTCTGAATTTATTCTACCCCACTGTGAGCTATCAGGAGAGGTAGGTAATAAATAAAAAGTATTATTATTATCATTGTTATTATTATTATGATTTTTGGAATGAAGGAAAGTTTGAAAGATTAACACCACACTAAAGTATTTCGTGTTTCCCATTTCCCAACATCTTTGTCTTGTGCAAAAACATATCTATACATCATCACTTTCACTGTGCATTTTACCTTTATTGAGAAGAGGCATAGCATGCCCGTTCACTGACCACTTGAAGGAGGAAAAAAAGCTATGGATATATCTTACACTCAGCATAGAGGAAACTGAAGAAATTGAAAAATCCTCTGGCAAAGTATTTTCACTGCATCTTCCCAGACAGAGAAGTGCCAATGGTTTCTTAAGAACCACCTCCAACTTTCTCAAAGGAGAAAACCAAGGGGTGAGATATTTGTTTTGATTTTTGGCCTTTCTAGCATCTCTGCCAAATGTGTGACCATGCCACCAATGTTGGGTAAATGAGGAATGGCTCCATTCTGGATTTTCTTTCAAACTTGAACAGAATTATCCAAGGTGTTGAATCCATTTCGGGAATAGGACTCAATAACTTGGTGAGCAATTTAAAAGCTTGCACTAAATTCTAGAAGGAACCTATTACTTTTCACCCCTTACTCGGATATGTATAAAATTCAACATTACACTCTGCCTTGCAGGAGTCTATAGGATCCAAGGAACTTCAATGGAAAATTTCAGACACCTGCTGAAATTCCTTGTAGGAATTCTCACTGACTTGCTACCCATCATCCACAGAGCCCATATCCAAGACTGGGAATGCCTCCAGTTCCCACACTTACCACACCAGCTCCTTGGCTTAGAACTGCATTGATGAAGGACATGATGGCTGTCTTGAGGCTCACTTCATCCCGGTATCGTCCTGTACTTCTATCCAGGTCATTTATTAATGTCTGTGGAAGACACAGTTTATTAATTAATACCATCTCATTATTTCATATAGATGAGAAGGAGGGAAACACTCTCGGAGTAAATGACTTGCCTCTATATTTTAATTGCATTTTATTACGGGATCAAGACATGGCAGTTAAAGTGGGCTCAAGGTACTATAACTGCGACATGTGGTCATAGATAGTATTAAAGACAAAAGACAATGTGCTGGGAGAGTTGGAGGTGAATGGGAAAAATGTTCATCCCACTTTTATCTCCAACAGAAAAGATTTAAAAGCCTCAAAATCAAAGTCAACAGAGGGATAGCAACAACGTATGTTTATATCAGGCAGGGGAAGGCAAAGTGCAACCTTTCAGAAGTTGTTAGACTGCAACTTCCACAAACCATATGCAGTATAATTGATAGTGAGGAATGCTAGGTTTTGTAGTCCAATAACATCTGGACAGTCACACTTTCCCTCCCTGTGATCAAGAGTTTCTCAAACTAGTGTCGAAGTCTACTTGTTACTCTCCAACTTACAAACAAAAAGCCCAAAATCTAATACCCCTACAAACAGAATATCTCCTTTCTGGACTACAACTCCCAGGATCTCTGACCAGTTGGTGATTTTGGAAGCTGTAATCTCCTCAATAAGGAGCATTAGGAGAACAGGACACTTAAGTCAATGGAGCCCTTGAATTCTCAACCAAACAAAACATCACGAAGCAAATCCATACCTGAAATCGAGTCCGTTCGCTGGCGTATTTCTGGTAATGCACCATGGCCTCCAGCACTTTTTTGTGGCCCCCGGGAACCAGGCACACAGCGCCCATGATTTCCAGCACTGCCACCTTGGTCTTAATGTTTTCCGTGCTCAGACTCTGAGCGATTACATTAATGCTCTCCGAGTGCGCCAGGACATGAGCTCTCCCCAGAGAGTTATTCATCAGTGCTTTGATGCATCCGATGAGAGAGGTATGTATCCGAGACTCTGAGGTCTCGTAGTCCATGCTCTTCAGGAAGTTCAAGATGCAAGTCAAGCCATCCAGGTCGATGAATCTGGTTACAAACCTGAATGAAAAAAAATACAGGTGTGTATGTACATCAGAATTGAATGGGGCTTATCTTCAATGAGAAGCTGACTGAGAAAGCTGGACACTGTACTACAGTTTCCATCATCTCTGATCCTTGGTCATGGGCTAATGGAAGTTGGAATCCAAAAATATTTGGAGGACCATATGTTTCCTGCCTCTGACTAGTCTTGCTAGATTTTGAAAATAGCAATAAGTGATGGTCAAAATTCATTGATCACAAAGAAGCTATGGACAAGTATGTATTCCACCTAAATACCAAATGTAAGTGTTGCTTTCTGTTAACCTAACCATGCGTTTTCTCTATAGTATTACCATATTGTTCATATTCATACATTATGGAAAGCCCACATGCAAAAATGTGGGACTTCTGGAGGACAGTTTATTAAGACTATATAAAAGAAGCAGCTTTCCCTCTCTCAGAGGACATCCAATATAACAAAGGACACCTGGCAGAAGGGGCAAACTTTCTGGGCCTCAAAAAAGCCTCCCAAAACAACAAGCAGTTGATACTATTGTTGTTACTGTCAGTATTATCAATCATCGTCATCATTTCTTACCCACCTCTCCATGTGGATCAAGACTAGGTCTACTCCAGTTGGGAATAACCACGAGAAAGCCAGCTGATATGATTATGTTGGAAATAGCAACCTTCTTCAAGCCTCCACTAGTAATTTGCTTTGTATATGATTCTGTTTGTTTACTGTATTATGTATGTATACTTTAGTATGCAGCTTTCCATTTACCCTATGTTTCTTGAGGTTGTGGGAGGGACTGCAAAACACATGATCAGATCTGGGACTGCTGAGATGTCAGACTCCATTTTAGAACACAGAAATGCTTTAGCCACGGGACTGTTGAGACTTTTGACTCCATTAAAACACAGAGATGCCATGTAGACTTTGGACTGCTAAAAGCAAATTCATGTTGCTCTTGATTATAAGAAAGATGTTCTGTGTTATCTGCACAGAGAAACTACCTCAACTCCTATATGTAACTGGATGGATATGTTATGTACCTATATGCTGAATACATGAAGGTTGTGAGTAAACCAAATATGTTAACAAAGTCTACTTTATTTTTGTCTCTTGAGAGAATGATATAGAAACATGATATTTTATGGGAGAGTAGATGTTTTTGGGCACTGAAAAGAAACACTTCTGAAGAACTGCTGATTTTGTGCATTGGTATTATCTCTGTTCCTAACAGATCAGAGACAGCTAGGTTATCAGTCTAACAACTGAAAGCAAATTGCCTTGCATAAGTACATGTGGATCTATACCACTGAAGAGAAGATTTTACTCAAATGAGTTTTGGCTCTTCTCTGGAAGATCTTCAAATGATTATGATTTGTGAATTACATTTTTCTCCAAAAGGTTATGGAGATTCTGGTTTTCCAAAAGGTTACAATCTCTAAAAAGGTCATGCCTTTCCAAAATATTAAGTATCAGCAACAAAATACAAAATAAATTATTCACCTCATAGGTTTGGTCCTCAGTGCTGTCTTCAGACTTTCGATGGTTTTGTTTCTCTCGTCTTCATCTTCTTTCTCCAGCGCGATCAATGATTTTCTCTGAAGAATATGAGCACAAACTATGAATGACTCTCAAGCCATTTATTAACATCCTCAATTTATTTAAAAATACATTATTCTCTGAGAAGTTCGCAGAAATGAGGTGAATATGACAAGTCCCTGTATACTATCACTCAGAGAAACAAAATGCATTTACAAAGAAGAGGGCTTTTCCCGTTGTGGCATCCCCATGTTGGGATATCCATCCTCTGAGGAAAGATAATGGCCGAAACACAATGGAATGCATTTAATGTTCAAACTGTTTCTGGAAACTGAATTTGGGGAATGGAACAACCTGTCTTCTCTATTCAATCCCAAAATTTGCTTTATTGGACTGGCAAACTATTCAGAGCTGGCTTTTGGAGCTGTGGTCTTAATGACGTATAGGACAGTGATTATGATTTTCTTTCTAATTTAGGTATTTTTCTGTTGGTGGACAGGATAATAAAAAGTATGATAGACAGTAATGTGTGTCAATTGCAGCTGTGCAATGACTTCCTTCTTATTATGAAAATAAATTACAATTCAATACAGGATTTTTTACGTAGGAAAGATGCTTCATAACTCTGAATTAATATTATGACACACAGGGACAATTTGTTTTTAAAAAGAACCACGATCATGTGTTCTATCATGGAACCAGAAATCAACCCTCTTCCCACAGTAGCCACCTGGATCTGGTTTCAAAGTGCCACCTTGGTTGCATCTATACTGTAGAATTATTGCAGTTCGATACCACTTGAACTGTCATGGCTCAATGCTATGGAATCATGGGAGTGTAGCTTGGAGAAGCAACAGCATTCATTGCCAGATAACACTGAAGTTGTTGTAAAAGTAAAGCTCCCAGGATCCCATAGCATTGCGCCATGGCAGTTCAAGTGGTGTCAAACTGCATTAATTCGGCAGTCTAGATGCAACCCTTGTGTCACGTATTGGCTTCATTCGGCACCCAAAATAAAAAGAAATAATGTTCAGCCATCTGTGGATAATAAAACTGGGATGGGTGGCTCTTTTATTCTGCCCTTGTTTTCCTGAAATGTTGTCATTGTTTCCGCTAAAGCTTTCTCTAAGCTGGTGATGCAATGGGACAGCTGTCACCCGGGAAGTTAAAGGAGGAAGGTGTCTTGCAGAAATATTTAACTAATGATGTCACCTTTTCATGCTGGCAATTCACTGTAAAAAATCCAACAGGACACACTTTTCTCTAAGCTCAACCAAAGTACTTTAGATGCAACAGAGAAAAAGAACATTGGCATTTCATGGTTTTAGTGGAGGAATGCCCACATCTGAGAACCGCCGAAATTGGCAGCCGTGCCCACAATGCTAGGTCTCACCACAAGGGATGGATGCTTAAAATAAAAATGAAATATTGCCATTGTGGTTGCCCACTTGACCCCACAATCGAGACTATAAGCTTTCCAGCTATCGCTTCTTTCGATGGATTTGCTTATTAAAAATTTGCTTTAGCCAAAGCAATTTCAAAGGTTAGGTATACAGGTAAGCCTGAACCTTTGAGACTGTGACCGAAAGTTGTTGAACCTTATATGATCTTACGTTTGACAATTTGGATAGCTTCTTTCAAACTGAATCACACCATAGAGGCAATTCAACACCTCTATGTCACCCACCACACATCACTCAAAAAGAGTGCCTCTGAACATGAGCAAAAGTAGTCGACATGGTCTGATTTAAGGATGAAGCATGAGGTCCTTGGACGAATGGATTTAATTACATATATGTTCGTAAGGTTTTTATAATATTATTAATGGATTTATATGTATTGTTTTGATTTTACGATTGTACTTTTGGGCATTAAATTTTGCCAATTTCTGTAAGCCGCCCTGAGTCCCCTCGGGTGAGAAGGGCAGGGTATAAATGTTGTAAATAATAAATAAATAAATAAATAAATAAATAGTCCTTCATCTCCAAATGAATTACAACCAATCTATGCCTTTTTAGGGATTTGCTCATCTTCCAATGTAATTCTATGGTAACTTCCTGGGGTAGCATGACAAAGAAACACTCGGAGGACCTAGCAACACCTTAGAGCAGAGGTCCCCAAACTAAGGCCCGGGGGCCGGATGCGGCCCTCCGAAGTCATTTACCTGGCCCCCGCCCTCAGTTTTATAATATAATATATTGTATATACATATAATATTGATAATAATATTATAATGTAATACAATATAACACTAATAATAATACCATATAATAATATTAATTATATATTCTATATCTATATATATAAAAGAATGATGGCATCAGGGCAGTGGACAAAACAACAAAACTACAGGCCCCCCAACCTCGAAATTTGACAACACAACCCATCATTCACGGCTCTAGGTTGATACAACAAAATGAAAAGAAAAATAAAGTCCTAATTACAGGGAGAGGAATAATAGTTTTTATCCAATTGCTGCCAGTTTGAAGGCTAAGCTCCACCCACTTGGTCTCCTAGCAACCTACTCAGCCCAGGGGACAGGCACAGTTAGGCCTCACTTAGGCCTCTTCCACAGATTATCAGATTTTAACTGGATTATATGGCAGTGTAGACTCAAGGCCCTTCCACACAGCTATATAACCCATTTAGAATCTTATATTATCTGCTTTGAACTGGATTATCTTGACTCCACACTGCCATATAATCCACTTCAGTGTGCATACTAAACATAAAGACTAGCATACAACAGACATTCAATACCACCACTACCTCAACAATTTCTCACCAACACCACCAGAAAATGCCACAGCAACGCGTGGCTGGGCACAGCTAGTTACATATAATATTACTAATAATATTACAGTATAGTGGTATAGTTCAATAAAGTAATATATAATGCTAATATTGTGCTATGCTAATAATATAATATATTGTATGTACATATAATTTGTAAGCCACTGAGTCCCCTTTGGGGTGAGAAGGGTGTGATACAAATGTAGTAAATAAATGCAGTAAATAAATAAATAATAAATAAATACAATTTAGACTTAGGCTCGCCCAAAGTTTGAAATGACTTGAAGGCACACAACAACAACAACAACAACAACCTTAATTAACTTGACCATCTCATTGGCCAGAAGCAGGAGCACACTTCCCATTGAAATCCTGATAAATGTATGTTGGTTAAAATTATTTTTATTTTTAAATATTGGTTTTTTCTTTTGTTGTTGTTGTTGTTGTTGTTTTTGCACTACAAATAAGACATGTGCAGTGTGCATAGGAATTTGTTTTTTTTTTTTTTTTCAAATGATAATCCGGCCCCTCAACAGTCTGAAGGATTGTGGACCGGCCCTCGGCTTAAAAAGTTTGAGGACCCCTGCCTTAGAGAGACAATTTTTGTAGATAATTCCGAAATGACAATTTGTAAGCCACTCTGAATCCAGGGCAAGATATTTATTAAAATAACAAATAAACTGTTGAGGGCAAAAAGGCAATGATCTGCTTGTCTGGTTTTGTGCAGACTATGCAACAAAACATGATTCTGGGACACTAGATTGCCCCAAGCAAGAGCATGAGGGTTAATAGATTTCTGAACAATTCCTTCTTCGATCTAAGCAGCATAGCACAAGCAATGGAAGATGCTAGAGCACAGGTGTCAATTTCAAGGTCTGGGGTTGCATCTGGCCCTCCATGTCATTTTATGCAGCTGAAAAAGTGGGACGGCACTGGAATAATTAGGACTATCCTTACAAAATTGGAATACTTGGAGTGTGTGATATAATACAAGAGTATTAACATAGGAATAATATAGTTGGAAGAGACCAAAAGGATCATCCAGTCCAACACTGTCTGTGCGATCTTCTTGCAGCAGCTGAGGATGTGATCTATTGTTTCATCTGCTTCCTTGCAGAGTCTACATTTGGGGTCTGTTGTCGACTTTTCAATTTTGGCTTTGATTGCATTGTTCTTGGGCTGCCAGAATCAGGCCCTCCGTCTCCTTTTTCAAAGTTCCATTTGTGAGCCAAAGCGATGTTTTTTCTTTGTCAATTTGGCTCTCAATTTTTCCCAGGAACTGTCCATGGAGAGCCTTCTTTTGCCAGTTTTCTCTTCTGCTCTGGATTGTGTTTTTATGGTATTCACTCTTTGTCGTTGTCGTCGTCTCCCCCTCCCCCTCCTCCTCCTTCTCATTATTATTATTATTATTATTATTATTATTCACATTGGCTGTTTTTGCTCCTGCATCACACTCTTGACTCATGTTCAGCTTGTTGTCTGCTAAGACTCCTATATCCCTTTCATATATATTGTTTTCAAAAGCCAGGTGCCATCTGTTGCTTTTACCTTTCCTCCCAATATTGTACACAGGACAAGCAGTGAACGGGAAAGGACCTGCATGCTTCTAGTGACCCTTTGCAATCCCTTAGAGATTCATACAGAGAAGACATGATGCCAAACTCCCTTGTTGAATGAGCGGCAGATGTTATGCTTGGGTGGGGGGTGAAGAAAAGGGATGAGGAGGAACCCTCTGTGTCTGTAACCGTCTGTAAAATTCCCACTTGCCTCTGCCAGCTAAGAGCTCCAGCTGGTGGAAGGGCCTATAAATCAGTTTACTTACAGACAAGCAAGGTCTGTTTCCTTTGATCAAGGGGCTTTTGTTGGAGGCCCTGGAAGGTCTACAGAAACAAACCTTCCCCACATTTGCAGGCATGAACATGTGGCTCTTGGCCACTGCAGTTGCTTGGACAGCTGGAAAGCAGAGCCCATCTTCACATTTTTTCAATGTTGGCTTCTTCAGCCCTGTATTTAATCACCTGGGGGTCTTCTTTTTCTGCAGATCACTGGCAAATCTCAATGCCCTTCACACTACACCTACAACATCTAACGGGAAACATTTTTAGACTCCAGATCTAATAATCTTTCTTCTTCTACATTAACTGCCATAGCATGGAGCTATGGCGGTTAAAGTGGTGTCAACATGCATCAATTATACAATGTAGACCAGACCTGGGCCAAAGGATCTTAATATTCTAAAAACACCAGTTTCTATCTTATCTTGTTATACAATGTACAAATCTGCATCATTCATGCCAGGTGCAATATTTTAATCTTCTATGTTTTCCCAACTTGTGAACACATACAACCTTGAGCATGCCATGTCCCCTTTCCACATAAGCAGGAGTTTAATTTCCAAAAACTCTACTTACAGCAGCCATGGAGTTAAGCTGATCGATGTAGAACTCTGGCCAGCTTGTGGCGCCTTTATTTTCTTCTTGGTCCTGAAATAAATAGATGAGAGAACAAGGTCAGAAAACATAGGTTGCATTACTCAATTTTTTGGTTAATTTCATATTCACACCTACAATAAAGAAACTGCATTATTTAGTTTATTTGTATCTTTCCTTTCTTTCAAAGCAGCTTAAAATTTTGCTTAAAATCAAATATGTAAAAGCAACTTAGCAGTTATATACTGGAGAAGCCAAGGAAGCCAGACCAGTTGGACCAGTGGTTATGCTTTTTGGAGATGATGGGAGTTGTGTTGTTGTGAGTTTTCCAGGCTGTATGGCCATGTTCCAGAAGCATTCTCTCCTGATGTTTTGCCCACATCTGTGGCAGGCTTCCTTAGAGACTCATAAAATCATAGAGTTGGAAGAGACCTTGTGGGCCATGCTGTCCAATCCCATTCTGCCAAAAAGAAGAAAAATCGCATTCAAAGACCCCCTGACAGATGGCCATTCAGCCTTTGCTTAAAAGCCTCCAAAGAAGGCGCCTCCAACACACTCTGGGGCAGAGAGTTCCATTGCTGAACAGGTCTCTCAGTGAGGAAGTTCCTCCTAATGTTCAGGTGGAATCTCCTTTCCTGTAGTTTGAAGCCATTGTTCCATTGCGTCCTAGTCTCCAGGGCAGCAGAAAACAAGCTTGCTCCCTCCTCTCTATGACTTCCCCTCACATATTTATACATGGCCCTCATCATGTCTCCTCTCAGCCTTCTCTTCTGTAGGCTAAACATGCCCAGCTCTTTAAGCCACTCTTCATAGGGCTTGTTCTCCAGACCCTTGATCATTTTAGTTGCCCTCCTCTGGACACATTCCAGCTTGTCAACATTTTCCTTCAATTACGGTGCCCAGAATTGGACACAGTGTGATTCCAGGTGTGGTCTAATCATGGCAGATTCAAGGCAGAGCACGACTCCCCTGGATCTATGCAGGCCAAAATCCCACTGGCTCTTTTAGCAGCTGGATGATATTGTTGGCTCATGTTCACCTTCCTCCCCACAAGGACTTCAAGATCTTTTTCACATGTACTGCTGCCGAGCCAGGCATCATCCCCCATTCTGTATCTTTGCTTTGTTTTTTCTGCTGAAGTGGAGTATCTTGCATTTGTCCCTGTTGAACTTCATTTTGTTAGTTTCGGACAATCATCTCTCTAATCTGTTAAAATCATTTTGAATTCTGCTCCTGTCTTTTCGAGTATTCGCTATCCCTCCCAATTTGGTCCCGTCTGCAGACTTGATGATCATGCCTTCTCGAAAGAGGATATCCACAATCTCATAGTATCAAACAATGCCTCCATCTGCTATTGCCCTGACACGTAATATGTGGTTTCCATTTTTTATTTCTATTTTATGTCTCCTCTCTCTAATCTTATTTTTATGTTAATTTTTCAGATAAAGCTGTGGCCTATATCCTATTTAGCCAATTCTATATTGTTAGATTCTCTTTTTTTCCATACTGTGACTTTTACTATCCTTGCAGCTCATATTAGAAATCACAGAAAGCCTTTATCCAGCATATTCTCATTTTTCATCTTTGAACAAGGAGATAAGTCATGCCTCTCCAAAATGGATTATACAGCTTGACTCTTAGCAACGGAATCACAGTGTTTTTGCTGGTGTTATTTGGTCTGCCAAAAGGATTAGCTGCTTTCCTACACCGCAGGAACACTATCAAAGAGGCAGATTGTGGAATCAAGCTATATGAAGGGCTACATCTCCTTTTATGAGTCCCTTGAAACTCTTTAAGATATTCAAGATATTCTGGAGATAGCTCCCATTTCCAGAGACTGTTTAGACTGCCACTGGTGACGGATCTGGACCAAACTTGGCAAACAGAAACTCCATGACCAACAGGAAATGCTGGAAGGGGTTTGAGGGGAATTGTTCTTGAATTATGGGAGTTATAGTTCACCCACATCCAGAGAGCACAGTGAACTCAAACAAAGATGGATCTCAAACTTGGATCTTGGATCAAAGATGGATTTTCAAACTTGGCACACAAACCCATTAAGGCCAACTTTGTATACTAGTGGGGTTTGGAGGGAATTGACCCTGCATTTTGGGATTTAAAGTTTCCCGCATCCAACAAGCGCTGTGAACCCAATTGATTATGAACCTGGATCAACCTTGGCATGCAAAGCCAACATGGCCAACTTTGAATACTTGCAAGGTTTGCAGGGAATTAACCTTGCGCTTTGGGATTTATAGTTCACCTCTATCCAGAAAGCACTGTGAACCCAACCGACGATGGATCTGTACCATACTTAATATGTACCCATCAAGGCCAACTTTATATACTAGCAGAGTTTGGAGGGAACTGATCTTGCATTTTGGGATTTATAGTTCACTCCCATCCAGTGAGCACTGTGAACTCAACTGATCAACCTTGGTATGCATACTCAATATGGCCAACTTTAAATACTGGCAGCATTTGGAGGGAATTGCACCAGAATGATGGGAGTTGTAGTTCACCCATATCGTTATACATTTTCTGATGGGACCGTTCATAAAGCCCCAAAACAAACAATGACTACTTTTGATATTTATCATTACAACAGACCTAAGTGAGTAAATAATACAAAAGAGAGTGAAGGAAAGAGGGAGAGATGGCAATCTTCTAAGAAATCCAAGCTCGCAAAGGGATCCGCTCCCTCTTGCTGACAAAGCCGGCACATTCACGGTCACTTCCCGCCATCCCTGGGGAAAAGCTGGGCACACCAAGATACCCTGAGCAGTGGATATCGCCAAACAATTCACAGCAGGAGAATTAGGTCACTCGCAGACAAAACCCGTTCCTACTCGGCTGGCGAAGAGCCAAGAGCCGGTGTGAGCGAGTTCACAGGAACAGAAAACAGTTGTGCTTTCACGCGGCAAGTTCCAGCCCCAATGGAAATTGAATTGTGGTGGCAGCCGAGACTCAGAAAAAATAAAAAGACAACACAGAGGCTTAAGGTGCATCCACACAGCAGCATTAATGCCATTTGACATCACTTTAACTGCCATGGCTCAATGCTACGGGATACTAGATATGTAGCCTGGTGACACACTAGCATTCTTTGGCAGGCAAGGCTAAAGACCTTGTAAAGTCCTATGATTCCACACCATTGAGCCCTAGCAGTCAAAGTGGCATCAAACTGCATTAATTCTACAGTGTGGATGCATCTATAGACCCATGTTTCTCATTCTTTAAACCCAACCCTTTGGGAATGTATATTACACCTCCATGGCAGGCTCGCTAATCTACAGGGTGACTTCGGATATAGAGACACTGGGTTTGTATACATCAGGGGATGGATAAGAGAGAAGAATTTGAGGGGGAGAGTATTGCCTTGGAAAAGGATGGATCTTTATTTTCCTTATTATTTAGGCTTTGGGTTTTTATTCAATGACATGTTATGTGAGACTGATATAGATTGATATGTGATTTTTATTTGTGAGATCTAATTTGGGAAATTCCACAACTTTTTATTGGTTAACATATCTAGAAAGTGTCTAATAAATATTGTTTCATATAAGATGACAATACTGCAGAATACAAGCTTTTAGGTAAATACATGTCATGTACTTATTGTATGCCAAAACCAATGTATGTATTTGCAGTTAAGAATAATATGAGTAGACAATGAAGATGATGAGAAGCGAGAAGATGAAATTGAAGGTGTTTGAAGAATGTTGGTATTGTTTTAGTGTGTTTGATGTGCCTATATTGCTAGTGTGTGGATTGCTAATTTGTAGGTTTGTTTAGTGTGTATTTAATAAAATACAGGTTGCTCTTTATGGCAGTACATTTTTAAAAATAACCATAAATGAAATATTTTCTTGAGACTAACTCAACCAGAGAATTTAGCCATAGTAGAGCACCTGATGAACTAATCTGGATACAGCATATTATTTGGGAACACAGAAATGCTGGACAACTCTAACAACCACCATGTCTGACTACACAGAGAAGCCACTGAAATCCACGAGCATGTGGACAATTTCAACAGAAAGGAGGAAACCATGAAAATGAATACAGTCTAACTATCAGTATTAAAAAACCCTAAAATCAACAGTAAATCAATCCAGTAAACACAGGAATTCCAGATATGAAACAATCAGGGCCAGGTAAGGATCCACCCCCCCCCCCCCAGGCAGGAATCAGCCTTGAAGGTGCAAGGGCATTAAATGCTAATCAAGGCAATTAATTACAACATTCAAACTTTCCTCCAACAGACAAGAGTTCTTTTTCCCACCCTGGACCTTCCACAGATATATCAACCCCGCTTTCGTAGCTTCCAACAGACCTCACAACCTCTGAGGATGACTGCCATAGACGTGGGCGAAACGTCAAGAGAGAATGCTTCTGGAACATGGCCATACAGCCCAGAAAATTCACAGCAACCCAGTGATTCCGGCGATGAAAGCCTTCGACAACACACTTTCTTGATTGTCATTATCATCTTAGTCCTCCTAATGGCAGGACTTGCATACAAATCTACCCTCTGCCATTTCATGGGCATCTTCAAGTACGACAGATATGCTTTAAACATAATAGACACAGAAGATTTTAATGCTAACAAATTAGGTTTTTTTGTTTGTGAGTCTATTGCTTCTGAAATTTGTCCTGTTTTTATTTCTCTCAGCTGTTGAGCTCCAAGCAAATGTTGTGATGCTTTTCAATTCTTCCCTGGTAATTATAGTATCACCCAAGAAAAACTGGAAGTAAAAAAAAGAAAGAAATCGCTCCAATGATCTAGTTCCATCCAATCCTTTGGGACAAGAAACAAACGTTGCTGCAATTCGTTCTCAGGCTGTCGACTCTTCCTATCTACACGGTTGCCCCACAACTTAATACTTGTGATACCCAAATGAATGGCCGCTGTTTCATCCTATTGAATCTTTATTCTTGAGTGAAGTGTCAGCAAGTAAGGCATCCCTGCCATTTTGTCATTTGCATCCCACTCTGGGTATTAGTCCAAACTTTAAAGGAGTTATTATCCCCAATTAAGTGCAGTACATTGGATAGCTCCTTTATTTTACATTGCTCTGAGATCCTCTGACATTTGAGGCATGACTCTCCTTAAATACATATAATAATAATATTTTCAAAAGATTTGGACTAAAACCCAGACCAGATCCATGACAACGCTTCCTTATTCCACCGACACAGAAACTAGCAGCTGCCTCTACTGTGCTCTCTATTTGCCGTCAACCAACATAATAAATCTTTTGGAATTACTCTCACTGAATGAAGGAAACAGGTTTAGTTTCTGGAAAAGTACCCTATTTTGAATAGCCAATTCAGTGCTTGATTTGATTTGATTTCCACCCCACAGCAGCCACAGGTTTCCTACATGTTTTATCCCTGCCAATCTCCGTTACATTTCTGGCCCCGTTGAGCGGCACGCATTGAAACAGCTGCCTGCCAAAAAACTTGGGTTTGGCCGGCTAAATTCATCCTTTCTGAAGAAAGAGGCCTTCGCGACTGTCAAGAAATCTAACACCTACTGTTTAAAAGCCAAGGAATGCCATTCATTTCCGACAGGATCCACGGAAGGCTGTGTTTGTTCCCTCTTCCTGAAGAAGGTGAATGTAAGAGCAGTTTCAAGTGTAAGAGCAGTTCGGCAATGGAACCAATTGCTCAGAGAGATGCTGAGTTCTCCTTCCCTGGATGTCTTCAAAACAGGTTGCACAGCTACCTGCTGGGAATAATTGAACTGGAGATCCTGCACTGAGCAGGGGATAGACTAGATGGCCCATGGTACCTCTTCCAACATTTCCAGTGATGGACAATGACATGCCTTTTGAGATGGGCATGTGATGCACCATCAAAGTGGGTTGTCCTACAGAAACGGCAGTGATCCATATGTGGACTTCAGATGGACTATCTACCTATGTAGTCATCCATCTATAGCTTCTAAAAGTGCCAGATCCTATTTGCTCTTGGAACCTAAGCAAGACCAATCCTGGTTTGTACTTGGATGGGGGACCAAAAAATACCAGGTGATTTCAGAGAAAGGAACTGGTAAAAAAAAAACCCCACCTCTGAGTATGGTTCTACTGGCAGAACCATAAAAGGACCACAAGAGCCATTCACTTCAGCCCTCTGCCAGAATCAATCTCTGTAACTAAAATACCCCAGGAGGTGCTTTATTTAGAAAATAAAACTTCAAAGGAGAGTCCATAACTTTCTGAAATAGTCTGAAGTGCTCTTACCTTCTAGAAGTTCTTCCTAAATTTTTGTCAGAATCTCTTTTTAATTTGAATCTACTTGTTTGTGTTTTAACTTGTGCAACACATATAGACTTATTTGATGTTCCAGATACTTAAAGAGAGCTATCATGTCACCTCTTTGTCCTCTCTTCTCCTGGCTAAACATACCCAGCTCTATAACCTGTTTCCCATAAGGCTTGGTCTCCAGACCCTTCAACAAGATGAATACCCTCAGATCTATATCTTCAATGAAGCATGTTGGTGGTGGGTCCAATAACTGACTGGCAGGCACAGCTCCATTAAACCAAGACCAAGACTCAGATAAAAGGTCCTCCCTCCATCCCAACTACCACGATATCAGAGGGAAAGAAGCAGAAGAAGAGGAAGGCACAGCTCCACCATGCCTAGGTCGGTCCAGAAGCAGGTGAAAATTGGTAGCCAACTGCCACTGCCCTGACATCGAAAGTAGAGAGGAACCAAGAACTTAAGTATCTGCTGGACTTCATCCTCTTTCCCACTGCCAGTCCCTTTTCCTTTTGTGTTGTGTCTTATTTAGATGATAAGGCTAAAGGCAAAGGAACTGTAAAATAAACCATTTGTAAGCCACTATGAGAGCTTTTGTGGCTGAACAGTGGGGTATATATACTCAAAATAAACAAATAAGGAAATAAAAATCCAAGCATAGAAATTTTACATCACAAGTTCATATGAAGGCAAAACCGAAGTATCTTTGAACACGCTGTGCTTCAAATCCCATGATTAGATTTTTGTCCTGATTGTTACATGGAGGCATGCAACAACAAAGGATGACCAATGCATACACTCCTCCGTTAAATGACATAAGAGTGAAATAAAAATGAAACCATTTCCTTTTTCCTAGATGATGTTCAGGCACTTAGTCAGCCTGCTTATCTAT
Source organism: Anolis carolinensis (assembly GCF_035594765.1). Taxonomy (NCBI): domain Eukaryota; kingdom Metazoa; phylum Chordata; class Lepidosauria; order Squamata; family Anolidae; genus Anolis; species Anolis carolinensis. The sequence goes on from NC_085841.1 coordinate 358,385,530, forward strand.
TAAAAAACAAAAACAGAAAATAGGGAGAAGAGGATGTACTGGCAAACTTGAGGAAATCTCAAGGTCTCAAATAGCTTTTTAAAAAGGTTGAATGAGAAGGAGATGTGATTATATTCAGCAGCTGGGCTGTTAAAGAGATGGAAGAGAAAAATGGAATGGGGAGGCTAACATCTCAAGAAAGGTGTATCCTGCGCTATGGACTTTGGCCTCATCTATACTGAAATATAATGCAGTTTCAAACTGCATTAGATGGGCAGTGTAGACTCATATAATGCAGTTTAGCTGCATTAGATTGCAATGCTGATGAGGACTCAATTGCAGGTCACATTGATTAAATTACATCAAGGCAAAGGAAGGTTCTTGCAAGTGTCATTTCTGAAGGATGTTGGCCTCTTCCTGCCAGATTTGGCTAACGCCCGCATGGAATGCATTCCTGAATTCCTTTGCAACCTGCCTTTCTGCACTCAGTGTGGAAAGAAGTTTAATACTTGTAGTAAGTTTTGAAAAAGGGCTGCGCCCAAGCCAAAGAGAACAATGGACAATGCATCAGACTACAAGGAACCGTCTGGAAGCAGCCAGTGAATCAAATCCTGGGGAAGTCTGAAGGCCTGACAGCTCTTTGACTGATGATCACTTACCCCAAGAGCACAAAGTGGGCTCCCCCCATATTAATTGCAACTATCTGGCATCTCCTGACCGGATCACAGTTTCAATCTCTTCTAATTAGACAATGCATGAGAACAATGTCTGCAAGATCAGAGAGTCAAATGTAGGAGAGAGAGAATAGCCAGATTCATCATGATGAGATCAGCCTTATTGGGCATGCCATAAAAAAAAAGAACTGTGAAAATTATCATATTTTGTCAGAAACTGCAAGTACAGGGGCCATATTATATATACTCTTTTCCCCAAGTACTGTATATACTCGAGTATAAGCCTAGTTTTTCAGCCCTTTTTTTAAGACTGAAAGAGCCCCTCTTGGCTTATACTCGGGTGAGGGTCCTGGTTGGCTTATATTTGGGTCAGCTTATACTCGAGAATATATATATATATTCTCTATTATTATTGGTATTATTACATTTATTATTTTTCTCTATTATTTTTCTCTATTATTATATTTATTTTACTCTATTATTATTATCATTACATTTATTATTTCACTCTGATATTATTATTATTATTATTATTATTATTATTTTACTCTATTTATTACTACATGTATTATTTTCCTGTAATAATAATAATAATAATATTATTATTATTACATTATTATTATTTTACTCTATTATTATGAAAAGGATACATACGTATATTTACATTGAAGAAGATGATAATAATGATTTAATCAACGTTGGACAATCTTATCTTAAATTTGAGCTTTATGTAAATATTCAAAAACATTTAACCTACTGATGCCTCAATTAATGTAATTTTATTGGTATCTGTTTTTATTTCTGAAATTTACCACTCTCGACTTATACTGGAGTCAATGTTTTCCCAGTTTTTTTGTGGTAAACTTAGGTGCCTCGGCTTATATTCAGGTCGGCTTATACTCGAGTATATACGGACCTATGGAATGGCATTACAAAGCTATGATTCCTCTTTAACTGCCATCCTTTGAGATCCTGGGATTTGTAGTGGAAGGAAAAGTATATAAAATTACTTGCCCAAGAGCATTGGTGCCTCACCAAACTACAAATCTCAGGACTCCATAGGATGCAGCCATGGCAGATTTGAGTGGAAAGGGTGCCCGAATATCCCAAAAGACCAGACCTTATCCTAAGTCCTCCAAAGCACTCTTCTCTTTTCAATTACGAGATCTTAATTGGTACAGAGTAAGGGAGGGGGGAAGAAAACCCGAGAGGCTTCATTAAGGACAAGGGAGTGTCACCAAATGGCAATAGGCCATTACCCTGACCCTGACCTCCCTGATTTCCTCCCATCTGGTAGTTTGTGTCTGGAGAGGAAGAGGGGTTAAATGAAAAGATTTCCTGAGAGACTTTGATTGATAGATAGCGAAATCCAAAGCACAACGAAGGGGCAGTGGAGGCAGAGAGAGAAAGAGAAACAGAGGAAGGAAGGAAGGAAGGAAGGAAGGAAGGAAGGAAGGAAGGAAGGAAGGAAGGAAGGAAGGAAGGAAGGAAGGAAGGAAGGAGGGAAGGAACACACATAGACCAATTTACCTACTTACTGACCAAGACTGAGAACAACTCACCTATTGACTCACCAAGATTTTAAGACTTACTAATGCATCCTCAACAACAGCATTTTAACAGAGCTGGAGAATCACAGACTTGAAAAACAGCTCAAGGGTCATCCAGTCCAACCCCCTTCTGCCACATAGAAAGTCACAATCAAAACACACCTGACAGATGGCCATCCAAGCTCTGCTTAAAACCCTCCAGAGAAGGAGACTCCTCCACACACCAAGGCAGAATACTGCATTGTTAAACAGTTATTTTAGCCAGGATATATAGGTGGAATCTCTTTTGCTGTAGTTTAAATCCACTGCTGTCTACTCTAGACTCTGGAGCAACAGAAAACAAGCTGCTCCATCTTCAATATGACATCTTTTCACATATATAAACATGGCTATCATGCCCATGCTCAACCATTCCTTTTTGAAGCTGAACATTTCTAGTAAGTGGCTTGGCTTCCAGACCTATTAGCATTTTGGTTGCCCATCTCTGGCCACCTTACAGCTCGTCCATATCCATCTTGAATTGTATACAGTAGTGTGTATTCTTACTCAGAACAATGGAAACTAAAATCCAAGATGTTTGGAGGACACCATGTTGTGAATGGGTTGCACACACACACATAAACAAAGTGTATTTTGATATGTTTTCAAATAATGATGCCCGCAAAGGAATGGCTTATTCCTAAAAAAAAAATCCCAATCAGCGTTTATGATGCCTCTCTCAGCATCTTATAGCAACTGCATGCAATTAATCCCAAGGCAAGCATTAAACATTCCAACCGTAAAACAATAAAGGCAACTGTAATAAAAACAGGCAGCAATCTTTTAACCCAATTTTTAGAATGATTGCAATTCCCAGGGGCTGGCAATCACATTCTCAAACTGGGCCCAACAGAACCATTTGCTACATGATGCTTCTTGCTCTCCAGAGAGTCTATTCATAGAGGAAGGGCACCTAATTGCCTCAGGCAAATGTTGCAAAGGGCTTTGATGCCTTCCTTGCAAAAAAGCAGAACAGTTATCATCATCTCCTGTCAACATCTTGCCCTCTCATTGCTCCATAATCCTATCAGTGAAAATATTCTGTTTACGGCTAGAGCAAAGGAAGAATCAAAAATACCAACTTGGGGTATCAAAAATGTAAATCTGATTTATCTCATCACCACAAATATTCTCTTTGCAGCTGGAGAACTGCAGGTACCAACTTTGGGAACCAAAAATACTATTTTTCTGTCCTTCTCTGTTAATATGGGTAAAAAATACCAGCATACAAGTGGTAGAGTAAGAGATTAATATTGCAGAAGCTGGCTTTTTTTTTTTTACAAAGCCAGCTTCTGGAATGTAAGACCATCTCTCTAGGAATTTCTAGATCCTTAAGCATGACTCTATGCTGTTTGATAAAGGAGAAGTCAATTAGCATTTTTAAAAGGATGGGAACCACTCACATCATGTGTAAAATAAAAAGTAAAATGTGAAAATGCTTTGAATGTTTTGAAGATGAAATAAAACACTGAGATAGTAAGGTAGAATCAAAAAGTGTTTAAGATAAGTTAATGGGGTGACAGTAACATTTTCATCGTGTCTTAAAGTTAGGGGATGAAAAGTTCATTGTAACATTTCAATTTCTTTTATTTTGTGATCATTATGTTAGGAGGGGGAAGAGTGGGGAAGTTGCGTGTATGTATGTGTATACACACACACACACACACACACACACACACACACACACACACACACAAGGGTGGGTCAAAAGGTTTCGCCTCCAGCATCATAAAAATGTTATGAATGAACATATAACAGAAGTTGCTACAGATCATAGCCTGAACTATCCTCCAAACAAAACTACCATTCAACATAGTCACCATCGATTTGTACATGTTAGCCCCATCGTTTAACCCAGACATCAAAACTATTTGGGAAAAATTCCGGGTTTTGGTTTGTGACCCATGATTTTCAAGCGTCATTCAAGTCACTGAATCTGAAATGATGTAGGTTGTCTTTCAGAGGTCCAAAAATACAACCTACGTGGTTTCGTATTCAATGACTTGAATGACGTTAAAACAGCTTTAAAATATGGGTCACGAAGCAAAACCCTGAATTTTGCTTCGTGATTTTGATTTTGATGTCTGAGTTAAACAATGGCGCAAATGTGTACAAACTGTTGGTGACTATGTTGAATGGTAGTTTTGTGTAGGGGATAGTTCAGGTTATGACCTGTAGCAACCTCTGCCATTATATGTTCATTTGTAATGTTTTTATGAGTAAGAGGCAAAACTATTTGACCCACCCTTGTGTGTGTATGCATGTGTGTGTGTGTATGTATGTATGTATGTATGTATGTGTGTATATACACACACACACCGTTTGTCTGTCTATCTATCTTGATATCTTTCCCCCACTTTCCTCTCTTAAATGAGACTCACATTGGATCACAACAGCTCAAGGCAGCCCATAAGTCAGTTTTAATGGGTACATAAGCGGTATAAGTAATGAACTGGAAAATAACTGACCTTACAAATGTATATAATCCTATTTCTATTTTAGGAAGAGTTATTCCTCTGGACTACAACTCCCAACAGGGCCAAACTGGGAAGGGAATTCTTGGAGCTGCTTCCAAAAAGTGACTCATCCAAGCTCTGTTTTGTGCTGAGAAGCGTTAACATGAAAAACAACATCCCCACCAAAACTTGGCTCCGCTCTCCTTCCAAACAGGGCAGTGGGCTATAAGACAAACTGGAAAAGAGCCTCCACCTCTACACCTGTGGCTCAATCCCAGTTCTGGGCTCATCGCCGCTTCCTGTGTTTTGCCAAAGTGCGGACAGAACAGGACGCAGATCTGTACCACCTCAATCCGGGGTCAGGAGGAAAAGACAGGTGGCCAAGCTGGGCTTAACCTAGAGGCGGAAACAAGGGAGCGGAGGGAAAAAAGGTCTCCAAAAGGGAGAAAGGTGAGGGAGGCACAGAGGCTGCACTCCAAATTCTGCAGCTGAAACGGAGAGCAATTTCCTCCTTCCTCACCTCGGTTTCCTCCTCGGGGAGATGGTGCACAAGGATACTACTTTCAACGAAGCACAACAAAATTTGCAACCGGGAAAGCTAATTTAACACAGATTGCCATGCCTGTCGGCTGGAATAAATTCAAGGACTCAGGCTAGGGGTGGGAATTGTGTGGTTGTCCAGGTGTTGGCAGACTGCAACTCCCAGGGGCCACAGCCAGCATCACAGATAGTGGAGAAAGCTGGGAGCCACAGTTCGACAACGTCAGCACACGCACATGATTCTCAACTGTACAACAGAGGAAATATACTGGTCAAGTTGTTCCTTCAAAGGACAATCGTTAAAATGCATTGCTGTTCTTTGCATTTGCTTCTGACTTACGGCAACCCAAAGGCGACCCTGCCATAGGGTTTCCTTGACAAGATTTGTTCAGAAGGAGTTTGCCTTTGCCCTCCCCTGAATCTGAGAGAGAGTGATTTGCGCAATAGATTTCCATTTGAGAATTCAAACTTGGTCTCCTGGAGTTCTAGTCCAACACTCAAACTAACAAACCACATTGGTGCCATTAAATGCATTACAGGGAAGTGAACACAGTTGAACTTAAGATAGCCTTTTCCATGGAATAGCTATTTCTTTGCAAAGCAAACCTTCTAAGGGCTGAGGGAGACTGTGAGCAAAGCTAGAGATGTATCAGCCAACTGCTGGCTCTATAGATCAATTGTGTACCAGAGAGGTACATATATTTCTTTTCCCCACTATCTTGTCTGGCTGAACAAGTTTTAGGGCTTTTCAAAGGGAATGGTAGAAATTCCTTGGAACCCAGTTCAATCCCTGGCATGAGTTTAATACTTCTGTAACTGCTATGGCTCCATGCTATGGAATCAATCAGTTATAGTTATAGTTGCCTTTCTGTCAAAAATTGTTGGAGTCCCCAGTGGTGCAATGGGTTAAATCCCGCTCGCCGGTTCAAATCCGAGGAGCGGGGTGAGCTCCCACCTGTCAGCTCTAGCTCTCCATGCGGAGACCTCAGAGAAGCCTCACACAGGATGGTAAAACATCAAACATCCGGGTGTCCACTGGGAAATGTCCTTGCAGACAGCCAATTCTCTCACACTAGAAGCGACTTGCTGTTTCTCAAGTTGCTCATGACACGAAAAAAGGCATTCTTGATTTCTAGCAATATGCTCCTCACTTAAGCTCCTGACACAAAACAAACAGTAACTCCCATGAGCCCATAGCACTGGGTCACTGGCAGTTAAAGTGGTATTAAATTGCACTAACTCTACAGTGTAGATGCACACTGTTTTGCTGTCAAATCCCATAAATTAAGATAAATTCAGATTTTATTTTCATAGATTCAAGGACATGGTAGGCATGGCTCCAATGAATAAGTTACTAACTAAGGAATTCAAAGTCTGCTTCCAGTCAGAGACATCCTGTACAACTTTATCATTTCATTGGCAAACATGTAGAAGCATGCCCAGGATGGAAGATTCTGGGAAACTCAGCGCAAAAAGTAACTTTTTGGAAAGACAGGCAGATGTGCATTTTTACAAACTGCCAGGACTGTCAAAGTTAGTGACACTGCGGTTTTAAAATGCTCTCTGCTTAGAAAGTACATCTTTTTTCCTTCTTTTTTTTTTTTTAGCATAACACATTTTTACCTGGGAACAAGTTTCATAGGGATGGACTACTAATGACAGCTGCCTATTTTTACCTTTTAAAAAACCAGCTGCAAGGAAGGATTCCTAGAGTCAACCCAGCCCTGTTCTGGCAGCAGAACATTTGGGTACACAACCTTCTGGCACAGTAGCAAAGATGATATAAGCCACCCAGCACCCCTGATGTGGGACAAAGACACACTGTTGCAATAGGTTTAAAGAAAAGAAAGAGAAAATGCAAGGATGAATCAAAAAGGGACAAAAACTCTTTAACATTCATTTAGTTTATTTTTATCCTTGCCTTTCTCTTGATATAGCAGGCATGGGCAAACTTGCCCCCCCTCCAGGTGTTTTGGACTTCAACTCCCACAATTCCTAACAGCCGGTAGGCTGTTAGGAATTGTGGGAGTTGAAGTCCAAAGCACTTGGAGGGAGGGTCCAAGTTTGCTCATGCTTGCGATATAGGGATTCCAGGAGGCTAGTCCTCGTTTTGGACTTATGTTGACACTTTTATTGTTGCTTTCTTTGTAAGATTGGTTCTGAAGGAGGTTGCAATTGCCACACTCTGACTTGCACAAGTAGGAGCCATGGTGGCGCAATGGGTTAAACCCTTGTGCCAGCTGAACTGCTGACCTGAAGGTTGGGTTGCTGACCTGAAGGTTGCCCGTTCGAATCTGCGAGAGGGGGTGAGCTCCAATCTGTCAGCTCTAGCTTGCAGGGACATGAGAGAAGCTTCCCAACTAACACATCCAGGCATCCCCTGGGCAACATCTCTGTAGATGGCCAATTCTCTCACACAAGAAGTGACTTGCAGTATGTTCTCAAGTCTCTTCTGAAATGATTAAAAAAACTTGCCCAAGTGGGTTTCCATGGCTGAGAGAGGATTCAAACTCTTGCCTCTCAGAATATCCAAATCACACTGATTCTATACTTCCATTTTAGCATGGTACTGTCTCTATATGTCCTCAGCACCCCAAAGTTGGGGAGGGCACTTTCATGAGGTTTTAAGCCAGTAGGGTCATTTTCCTAATAGGAAACTATACTTCCTGCTGGGAAAAAAATGACATTTGTAGTTGTGATGTATACACTTTGGTCCCTATGGTGACCCTAAGGTAAACCTATAGCCTTTCTTGGCAACATTACTTTAGAGGAGTTGCGACCTTTTGGAAAAGTGCTCAAGACTTGGATGTTTGGTTGTGCATTTAAGTAAATCAGATCTAATTTGCCAAATAGTCACTGTTGAATGTTTTTAGGTTGAATGTTTTTATGATGAATGTTTTTATGATGAATGTTTTCTATTGTGGAATGATATTTTAAATTGTAAGTCGCTCGGAGCACTCTGGTGGAGAGCGACTAATTAAGAAATAAAGTGAAGTGAAGTGAAGTGAAGTGAAGTGAAGGAGATTTGCTTTCCTTTGAGGCTGAGAGAGTGTCACTTTTCCAAGCTCAACCAGTGGGTTTCCATGGCCAAGCAGGGATTTGAAACCTGGACTTTGAAGTCGAAGTTCAACACTCAAACCACTAAAACAGACCACTGGGATAAAAATGTGCCAAAATTGTCCCAAACATTTTAGGGGATGTTTGGAGGCAATAATTTGTCTTTTGGGAAAACACATGGAGGTCTTATATTACCCAATCCACATGATGGGGGTTGGAGTCCAATAACATTCAGAAGACCACAGGTTGCCCACTCTTGTTTGCGTTTAATGACCCTTGTGTGCTCAAAGAAAGGGGATTATTTTGTACTATTTGCACCCAATATATTGTTGTTTCTATTCATCTTATTAATAATTATCTTGAGCAAACTGGTCCAACACATTTCCTCTTTTCTCTCTTCATTTTCGTCGACAATCTGCCTTTCCAAAGATCTGGCCAGAAGGCACAAACATGGTGACATTTCAGATCCATGCCTGGAATTGTCGCTTTTTCCTAAAGAACTATCCTGACAGATGTGCCAATTTGCTCACTTTCACACCACGGCTTTTGAAGGTCAAGAGTATATTGCTACCCGAAGAGCCACTTGAAAAAAAAAAAAAAGGATGAGCTGATTTCATATCAATTGCTGCTGCCCTCGAGCAAAACTGGCAAATGAGAGGCCAGGAACGTCTCATTAACTGTGGCAGGCTTTCCAGGAATATACAGCTGGGCGTTCAAATATCTTTGGGGGAAACAGCACGGCTGTGATACATCCAGTGTCAAAACCTGGAACAGAATGAGATGAGACCGTTCAACCTGTGAACTTCCTGGGGCCCACTCAGTATAAGCATCTGGCACTATTTGTATGGCAAACGGCACAGTAGGTTAACCACAATAGTGCTGTTCTTCCAGAGATGGCCTGAAATTATCCACCTCTGTCCTGTTAAAAGGCAGGAACTGCCCAAATGCGAAAAGGTGGATTTAATTGGAGAGAATAGGTAAAGGACCAAGGCAAAGTCTGAAGCAATGTAGCAAGGACCATCAAAACAAAGACGTACAGAGACTCTGCAGTGGCCTTGGCTGTGCTAGCTACAAATTATTACAGCTGGCCTAATTATCTCAGCAGGTTACTTTTAAGGTCAGCCAAGACCCCTCCTGCTCTTTTGAGGATTTCCACCATGCTCAGAGGGTTGAAATGGCTCCATATCTGGCTCTTTGGTCTCCTCTACACCATGTAAATAACCAAGCCGCAATTCAGATTAATCACCCCCAGAGCTGCTCTGGATTTGCTCCAGTAATGCCACACCTATTTGTAATATACGTACCACACTGAAACTATATTGCCATCCACACCCCAAATTCCAATTAGAATAGTTTTTATTTTTCTTTCTTCTCCAAAATTATTTTCCTGCTCCCAAGCAGCTTCCCAACAGAGTCCAGCTGGGAAAGTTACTTGCTTGGATGCAGAATAAGACATCCAGCCATGAAATCTATGATGGGAAGGTATCCCAATTAACTCCCACATGGTTGGGCACCTCATATGAGCAAGCGCCTTTGCCAGCGGGGCTCTGCTGGGATGCTGTTTGAGTGGAAAGACAGCAGAAGTAGGGGACCCAAGCAGAAAGGAAGAGCCAGGGACACCCTCCTGCCATTTCTGGGTGCAAAAAATAAAGGAAAGCAATGGTAAATCAATTTGGAGGAAGTGATTTGCCATTGCTTCCCACCTCGCCTGTTTCTAAGTGTCACTTTAACTGCCAAGACTCAGTACTATAGAGTCCTGGGAGTTGTAGTTTGGTGAGATACCTGCACTCTTTGGCAGAGAATACTTTTTTTGTTTCAGGAGCAACTAGAGTTGCTTCTGGAGTGAGAGAATTGGCCGTCTGCAAGGACGTTGCCCAGGGGACGCCCAGATGTTTTTGATGTATTTACCATCCTTGTGGGTGGCTTCTCTCATGTCCCCGCATGGAGCTGGAGCTGATAGAGGGAGCTCATCCGCGTTCTCCCCGGGTGGGAATCGAACTTGGCAGCTTTCAGGTCAGCAACACAACCTTCAAGTCACGAGGCTTTTATCCCCTAGGCCACCGGAGGCTCCACGGCAGATAACACTAAAGACCTTGTGAAATTACAGCTCCTATGATTCCATAGCATTGATCCTTGGCAAATAAAGTGGTGTCAAAGGAATTACTTCAGCTATGAAGTGAATATGATTTACTGGTACTGATCCATTATCCGAATGGAGTCCACAAGGAGGTTGTTCTTTTGGCTTTCTAATTCCTTGTCTAAAGAGACCTCCGACTTCATCCCACGCTGGGGTGAGACTGTCTTCTCTCTGTTTCTCCATTCTGCCAAAATGGAGTGCCAGGGAGACCATCACATGATGCATGGCCACTTTCCCATAGGACTCTGTGGCGGCAGAGCAGGGAAGACTCTGTTTTCAGGAATTGGGGTTCTACCCGACTCCCAACTGCAGAAGCCACAGAGAAGGCAGGGAAATGCACGGAAAGCATGTGGAATGGCTGGCCATCTGTCAGGACCTTGGGGCAAGATAAGGAGGAGAATCTGGGTGCAAGGTGGATGAGCAGCCTGACACTGTGGAGACTGTTACTGCTGAGCAGGAGCAGGACCCTTCAGGAATGGAGGTACATGAGTCTAGGCAGGATGAGGCTCTTCAGGAGAAAGAGCAGGAGTTAACTCTCCCCACCTGGCTTCAGTAAAGGGCTGATGCCATCCAGCTGCAAAGGTCTAATCAGCTGGAAGGAGTAATTGTGTTAGTGCTACAGCCAATCATACTATTAGTGACCCTCATGCAGTGAACCTTGGACCATGCTCTTTTGATTTAGGACTTGGACCTTTTGGTGAGACTCTATGTATTTGATCATCTGGAATTGACACTGGAATTTGCTTTGCTTGCTCCTTTTCCTTGGACAGACTATGGCTTGAATCTCAGATTGCCTCTGACCATGCATTGGATGAAAGGCTGCAGATCATGACCCCAGAATACAAGGAAAGACGGGAGGGAATGCGGTAAGAAGGCTCCCCTTGCTTTCCCACTGCTCATGGGATAAGCTCCCTTCTCTAAGCAGGGCATGACAATAGTCTCCAAATGTCTTCCACATAACCCATGTAGCCTCACAAGGCATGGAGTGAAGCAGAAAGAAGCCAGAGACATGGCTCTTCCCTATTACATGAAGAGGAACATAAGACCACATGCCAATTCCAGTCAAACCTCTATCTAGCCCAGCATCCTTTCTCCACCGTAGCAACCAGTTCCATCTGGGAAGTCCACCAGGTAAACAATTAAAGCTGAAGTGCTATCAAATTGCTACAAATATGGAGTGTACACACACTGACTTTCTCCATAAAAAGATATGATCCTTCCCTGTAAATCAATATGCGTGTATGCATGGGTGTATACACAACTTGTGCCAGAGTTCCCTAGGCAAGATTGAAATTTAATATCTTATTCTCCTGATCTGATCTGGTCAGATTTCAAAACATCTCACAAGCCTATCTTCTTCTTTTTCTTCCTCTACTTAGGTTTCATTCCCCACTCCTAAGTTTCTTCCTAGTTTTCTATACTGGTGTTCCCCTAACACCACCACAATCATATATATGTATAACAATAAGCAAATACAGCATGACCAAATACCGTTCATGGTCAAATGGCTCATTGTTGAAAAAAGCTTTGGTTTAAAACCCTAAAGATTGCTAACAGATGCACTTTTTGGCAGCTGAGTGGAAGCCCACCCTGGAAAAAAACGCCAAAAAGTCAAGAGCAGGTACTGTATGTGGAAGTGTACAAAAGGAGAGTCTTTTTCAAAACTATTCAGTGCTAAAGTGAATTCGTATGGAAAAAGTACCATCATATGCATATAATATGCTAGATAAGAGGAAGGGTGTATCTAATTCCACTTTGTGCTTTCAAACAGTGGCTGGATAGATACCTCTGGGAAAGATAAAAACTCAGTTTAGAGAGTAATAGCCATTATACCTTGTTCTTCTCTCCAGAAATTGTTAGTCCTATGAGCTTTAAATCTAAATTTAATTATATTTATTGCATTTTAACGGTATATCTACTCACAAATATATAGTTTTTTAAATATATATATATATTTGTTTTATTTTAATTTTCTTTAAGGTACAGGTAAAAGTTGTCCCCTGACATTAAGTCTAGTCATGTCCGACTCTAGGAGTTGGTCCTCATCTCCATTTCTAAGCCAAAGAGCCATCGTTGTCTGTAGACGCATGGAGCACCATTATCTTCCCGCCAGAGCAGTACCTATTGATCTACTCGCATTTGGGGCCAGGCTATGGCGCAGGCTGGTGAGCAGCCTGCTACAATAAATCACTTTGACCATGTGGTCATGAGTTCGAGGCCAGCCCATGGCAGGGTGAGCACCCATCAATTAAAAAATAAAAAATAGCCCCTGCTTGTTGCTGACCTAGCAGCCCGAAAGATAGTTGCATCTATCAAGTAGGAAATAAGGTACCACTTATAAAGTGGGGAGGCAAATTTAACTAATTTACGACGTTGGAATGAGGAAGTGCGGTCACAGTGGATGATGAAGCAGCTGCTCCCCCCTGTGGCCAGAATCGAACATCCCCTCAGGAGAAAGTTAAATTGCCTTTGTGTCTTCTCTATCTGTGTATATGGGCATTGAATGTTTGCTCTATATGTATATAATGTGATCTGCCCTGAGTCCCCTTCGGGGTGAAAAGGGCGGAATATAAATACTGTAAACAAATAAAATAAATAAATAAGTTTGTATGTTTTCAAACTACTAGGTAGGCAGAAGCTGGGGCTAACAGCGGGAGCTCACTCTGCTCCCCGGATTTGAACCGCTGACCTTTTGGTCAGCAAGTTCAGCAGCTCAGTGGTTTAATCCACGACACCACTAGGGGCTCCTATTTTTGTGAGGTTGTATTATATGATTGAGACCCTAAGGGGAGAAAGGTGGGATAGAAATAAAGTTACGGTAATAACAACAACAATAAAACAATAAAAATAATAGCAAGAGTCTGGGGTACACCCATGAACATGGTCAGATTTGCCAATTAGGCCTCAGGTGTACAATAAGAAATAAAAGATGCATCTGTATGGTGATCTGTTTTCATGAGCCTGATCAACTCCACCTTGAGAACACCTAATGTTTCTCCCATGGCCTGTATTATTTGCTGAGCTCTTGTTGTTTGTGCTATGCTAGAAATGCTGTAACTGCAGTAAGATGTGCCCAGGAACAGGCATTATGGTTACATACAGTGCCAGACCCTGAGAACATCCTCTTAAACAACAAATGATATGTACTGGTCACATAGACCTCCCATAAGGATTACTATGTAAGCATCAGATATTGTTCATGCACACTTTGTCTTTGTGTAACTCTGAAGAAACTTTTATCTATCTCGATCAATGCTCTGAGTCGGTCGGACTGAAAGCAGCACTGGGCTTGGCAGTTCCTTGGCAGATCCTTTGTAGTTTCTCAAGTTGCTCCTGACATGAAAAAAGTTCCTTTGATCAAAGTTATGGTTTGTTGACTGTTTGCCTTCCTGCTCAGTATCAGGGCTCATCCTAGCTTCATGTCTCATCTGGGAAAGACTTTAGGGCTGAGATTTCAAATCCTACCGAATGATGGGACAAAGGGGAAATGCTAGCTTTTTAGTTATTCTTCTGGACTTTCCCTCACTGTCCCCATCTGTTGGAAAACAAATGTGAGTATGCCACGTAGTTATCCCTCTGCTCCTTAATGCAGTTTGACACCACTTTCACTACCTTGACTCGATACTAAGGAATCCTGGGCTTTGCAGTTTGCTGAGACACCTGTACTTTTCAACTGAAAAACCTAAATATATTGTAAAATCACAACTTCCATGATTATATTACATCGAGCTTTGTCAAAATGTATTAATTCTACAGTGTAGGACAGTGGTTTCCAACCTTTGGGCCTCCAGGTGTTTCGGACTTCAGCTCCCACAGTTCCTAACAGCTGGTAAGTTGGATGGGATTTCTGGGAGTTGAAGTCCAAAGTTTGGGAACCACTGATGTAGATGCAGCCTCGGATGCAATGGAGAGTGCTATCTTATTACCTATCCAAAAAATTTTTTTTGAACCATGGACAGTTCCTGCAAAAGTCAGATTTAAATCAGAGGGAGATTAACCACCGTTACCCAGCGTCTGTTTAAAAGTCTCCAAGGAAGGAGCTTCCACTGGACTTCGAAGCGGAGAGTTCCATTGCTGAACAGCTCTTACACTCAGGAAGTTCTTTCTAATGTTCAGGGGGAATCTCCTCTCCTGCAGTTTGAACGCATTGCTCTTGAGTCCTATTCTCCAGGGCAGCAGAAAACAAGCCTGCTTCCTCTTCCTTATGACATCCTTTCAAATATTTATACATGGCGATCATGTCTTCTCTCAACCTTCTCTCCTGCAGGCTAAACAGACCCAGCTCTTTAAGATGCTCTTCACAGAGATTCATGGTCTCCAGACCTTTGATCATTTTAGTTGCTCTTCTCTGGACACCTTCTAGCTTGTCCATATCCCTCTTTAAATTGTGGGCCTTAGAACTGGACACAGTATTCCAGGTGAGGTCTAACGTTAGTCTCTTAAAGTCCATTCTGCTGCATTTGTGTGTCCAACAGACTCCATAATGTTACTTTTTTGGCCATGCTGCCCGAAGGAATTCTGGCAGCATTGCTAAAATAAAAGAAATGTTTCTAAGCTTTCAGTCCTACTTCATATAAAACTTGCAAACTGGAGAAAACCAAATAAAACCAAGGAAAAAAATGATTCCAAGGTATCACTTTGATCACAGTTCTCAATGCATACAAAGCATTCATTATTGCCGGTATAGGACCCTGTGATTTTTTATTACATGCTTTCTGGTCACTAGGATTTTTATCCAGAAATGTAATTTGGTTTCAGTTACCTGAATTGAGCGGTGTGTGAGAGAAAGAGGCTCTGTTTTCACTTTTGCACCAAATGAAGTTGCTAATTTTACAGCTTTAAGGGAAAAGCTGTTTGCCTTTTACTGTTAAGTAACTCAGCTTAGAAATGAACATTTATGCAAAGGTGCTCAAGTACTGAAAAAGCCTATTTTTTTTTTTTACAAAGGAGATCTGAAATAGCAAGTAAAAGCTACTCCAGTAGCTTTTGGGGCTAGACAGAGTGTATTTTGGTTGTGGTCACTTCCAAACAAACCCCTTCTCAAAAACATTAGATTTAGAAAGAACAGGGGCTTTATTCTTTGCAATCCATTTTAACCATTCGGCCATTTCCAACTGGCCAATTGTGCTAAGTTATCAAAGATGATTGCAATCTCGCTTTGACCGATGCTCAGGTTATTCCACATTCTTCATGCACTCCCTGTTCTCATTTTACAGATAACATGCATACCCAAATTCAAGCAAAAAATCAAACAAAACAAAATCGTCCAACCATGCTCTTCAAGTGTTACTAAAACAGTCTTTGTCTTTCACAATTCTGGTGTGTATGTAGGTGTCTCATAGTCTATATTGTTCACTTATCCACTTTAGCGTAAATGCAAGTAAAATGAGATGGAAAGTGGAGTGTTCCAGCAAACAATGCGGAGGGTATTTCAAGGATCCGATAATAGAAATTGCTTTTTCTAGTGTCATTGGCAACTTCCATATCAGTGGGGTGATGAAATGGCTTTGATTCAGTGTGGGGAGTCCTAGAAATGGCTAGGGAAGGAAAGGAAGCAAAATACATTTTTTTTCCTTTTGGTATACATTGTGAGTCACTGAAGTGCCTGGAGCAATTGCAACAATGCAACTATTGACTAACTGGAATATGGAAAGGAAGGAAAAGTACAAGCAGTTTTTCTGTAAACCAAACCCGAGAGCAATAATATTTTTCAGATTTGAAAGCAAGCATGCCCCTGGACATAACATGGAATCCTAGCACTGGAAGAGGCCTCATGGGCCATGTAGTCCAACCTCCTGCTCAGTGTAGGATCTGCAGCTAAACCATTCCCAGAAAGCAGCTCTCCAATCTCCTTTTGAAGATACCCAGAGAAGAAGACACCATCATCTCCCTAGGTAATACTTAATTTCATTACTAAGTGGTTTTTGTTGTCAAGAAGACTCTTGTAATGTTCATTCAAAGTCTACCTTCTTATAACTTAAACATATTAAATATAAATGTTGATTCATTCCACAACTTGAAGACATGCTTATTTTGAATTTTTTTTTTAGTTCTTTAGTTGACCAGAATGCGTGTACAATCATTCCTCCACATTTGCAGTATTTACTTTTGTGGACTGGACAATTCACAGAATTGACTAAAAGTATTATTTTTAGACATCATTAGGTCCTCCAGTGTGAATCAATTGTTGACCTTTTCCAGTCATGCTGGAGAACCTAGAAACGTGTAAAGAGAATATCTTTCTCTGAATATTTAGGTCCTTCGATGTGTTTCTTGGTCAACTTCCAGCCAAAGTCATGCAGAAAGGCCTAGAGATTAATACAGAATTGTTTTTCAGATAAAAAATAGCATTTTTCATTCATTTTTTTTTCACTTTTAGGGCCTATGTCCCTAACCCCAGTGAATGTATATGACTATTTACTCAGTTAAGTGTGAAGGGAGTTAAAGTCACACATCATTGCAACATCAGCTATGTTAGATGCTTCCAGGGTTTCATTGCTCATCTCAAGATCTCTCCAAACATTACTTGTGATGATACCCAAAGCCACAACAAGCAAGTTCTTTTTTGCTGTGCTTTGAGTGTTAGATATGGAGACTAGGGTTTGGACCCACCTTGGACAAGTTTTTCAACCTCATGGGGTAAAATCTTGCCAAGAAAACCCTGTGATAGGATTGCCACAAGTTCAAAATGGCTTGATGGCACACAACAAATTGTCACTTGTAGAGGAAACCATACTATGAAAGATTTCTAGTTTAGTCTTTCCTAATTTTCTTTCTTCATTGGGGTCACACTGGCCTAAAAAGGACTTCAAACTCCCTTTCCTTCCCTAATCTGAAAATTCCTCTCCCAAGGAGAGCGGGGCTGTTCTGTTTAAGGGAGGCTGCATTCTTGCTTTGGGGTCAGTGCCCAGGGACTTGCTTATTACTCTACAGATTTCTCTCTCTCTGATACACACATACACTGAGACCCCACAGCCAGTAACAAATCCAAATCCTTCTGAATCTGGATTGCTTTTGTTTCTTATCCCTCGGAGCCCCCTTGATTACTCCTAACAAAGCAGACGAGCAGAACGGTTTGGCAGCCAAGTGTGCAAAGAAAAAGGAGGAGAACACAAAACAGATGATGGCTTCAAAAAAGCACCCAACCTTATCTGCAAATCTGATGTAACCGGTGTGAAAACCAAAATGATCTTTCAGCTGGTTTCCCTATGGGTCAACATTCATGATGATTCACTTTTCTGGACGTTGAGATGGCCCTAAATCAGGCACTGGCAAACTTCGCCCCTCCAGGTGTTTTGGACTTCAACTCCCACAATCCCTAACAGCCTATCGGCTGATAGGCTGTTAGGGATTGTGGGAGTTGAAGTCCAAAACACCTGGAGGGGAGAAGTTTGCCCATGCCTGCTCTAAATATACCAAATTGCAAACACAAACTGATGATTAAAAGCCAGGTGATTATCCGATGTTTCTTTTTTTCAAAGAGTTAGGGCATTTCCCCAAGTTCTATAGAATAATTCTAATACATTCTGACTGATTTTCTTCTCAAAATAGTCCAGTATTAAAAGACAGGTAAAATAGGAGAAGGAGAGTTAATGTTCTTAGGTTTTCTTACCTTCTTCTTGCTACAGTAGATCTGCCACTTCTTTTCTGCCGGAAGTGCAAACATAGCTTCTCTATGCTTATCTGTAAGATCAAGCTCATCCTACAAAGAAAAGAAAAATAAGGAAAGGGCATGTATCATAAAATCATCAAATTAATTGTACTGGGAGGCATTACAACTGAGGAAGTGATTTCCTTATCCTTCCAAGTGGCTCAAATTGATTTAGCCTTGCTTCGGCAATTATCCCAATATCGTTTGTAACCTTATTGGTTCAATGAGATTACCGGTTCAGCAGAAGGTTCAAGGTAGCTCTTGCAAGTGAGCTAAGGAGCCGGACTGTGCTTAAGGACACAGATCTAATAACTTTCAGAGGAAATCAGCTAATATATACACATCTGTGAATTTCTTTGGTTTATTTATTTGCATTATTTTTATTCCACCTGAAGTTTGCCCATGCTTGATCTACACTGTAGCGTTAATGCAGTTTGATTCTCTATCATTGACCCATGGCAGATAAAGTGGTGTCAAACCTCATTAATTCTACAGGGTAGATGTACCTTAGATCCTAGTCGATACCTTTTTAATCACAACTAACTTTCTAGTTCTCTGGCTAGAGTAATCTTGACTTTTCTGCCTTGCAGATAATATTACTGTAGACTCTCCTCTATATATCGTACTCTGCGATCTGGGCTACCTATTTGTTTCAATGACATTTCACATTATGGTGATACAGGCTAAGATATGTTCATATAAGGGCTGCCACTGCCTTCCTCTGAGGTTGAGAGGTTCCAAGGTTTCCATGGCTAAGCAGGGATTCAAACCATCGTCTCCAGAGTCATAGCCCAATGCGCAAACCACGGGAGGGAAAACAGAGTTGCCTTCTGATTGCCCAATCCATGAGTTTCTTTAGAGGCAAATGTACCATTTCTGCACTGCACAAACATTTGACCTTCCATTTCTATATAAATTCTAACAGCTGCTAGCCCTAACAAAAGTTAGGCAACTTTTATGCAAGCTTTTCATCTATTCCTTTCTGGTGATCAACAATGGGACAAACACAAAGCTCAAAGCAATCTGTTGATACACAATTTCTGATGTTTATGGAGGACGTTTGAATCCTTCACTGTTGCTAGAATTTTTTCATATTTTGGGTGCCACAGATAGGAAATGTGAAGGCGACTGAAATTTGCTGTATAATAAAGGTCGAGGATCACTCAACCAAAATGCTCAGGACCAGATGTATCCTACATATTGTGGATTTTGGAATACTTGTATATACATAATGAGATATCTTGAAGCTGAGAACTAAGTCTAAATCCAAAATTCATTCAAGCTTCATATACAACTTACATGCAAAGTCTGAAGGTCTTTAGATACAAAATAGTATTAATAATTTTGTGTATCCTGAACTATCAGAAAGCAAATGTATCACTTCCTTAGCCACTCGTGAACAATTCTGGATTTTGTAGGATTTCAGACTTTGGAATTCCAGATACTGGATCCTTAAACTGTATTTATACTGGTATTCACATATCATGTCCATGCAATAGTTCTTTTATTCACAGTGCTTTCTCTAACAACTGTTGTATGATATGAGTGTTTGCTGCATATAATAAATTAGGAATATTCTGGATTTCAGAATTTGAGATAAGGGATGTTCAACCTGTATTGAAATCGAGGGAAGGGGGTAACCTCTCTCTTGTCTTCCTCTAATTCAGAAGAGAAATGACCTGCAATTATCTATAAGAACTAAGTCAAGATATCACCATGGTTCACTGAAGACCTTGATGAGGACTTTCCAAATTAATCCCTGGAGCTGAGGTCGCTCCATGAATCTCTCTCTAAAAATGAGTCAAGTTGGCATACATGATAAATAAGGTGGCACGTGCATAATTCCCTGAACTCCTTCACCTCACTTTGTGTGTGTTTATTACTCAGCCATCCTCTTCCTATCCATCAAGCATTAAAATCTCACAAGGGACACTCAAACAATGAGCTTGGTTCTGCTGACTCAAAACATTGCTATTCATCAAAAGCTTTGGAGCCAAAATTCCTTTTAGCCTTTTGAGCTGTTTAACTTGCCGACTTCTTTAATATGCACTGGAGGACCTGCAGAAGTTGGCAACAGAATTGCAATGGAGGAACTCGAAAAATGCCCAGAGAAAACATATTTTCCGGTCACGTGTGGAGCAGCTGTGGAGGTGAGGGCAGATGCAGCATTGCAAATAATTATATCTGCAAATATTTAACCTGTAAATGTGGAGATGTTAATATACTACTCTGCTCCTCCTTTTCCTCAACTACTATTATTTTGCAACAACAGCTACTATTGCTGCTACTATAATTTGTATTACAGTCTCTCCTTTTCTAGAATTATCTGATATTTTCCCAGAAAGCAATTCCTAGGTTGAAGTGAATAGAATGTGATGCTAATAACAGCATATCTCCTTTAGGTATTTTATTAGCCCCCCCACCCCTCAAAATCCAGTCCAGTAATGAAAGATCTGTAACCCCATAAATCACATAATAAATCTCCAAAAACAAGGCAAAGGGAATGTTTTGTGTTTCCGACCAGCAGGATTCTATACAGCTGGAGGCCACTTTGGCATCTTTTCCACTACTGTGGCCTTTCCAAAATACCTTTCTAGGAATGTTGAGGTTCTCCAACATAGCCCTATGGTAACCTTTAGTGAAAGTCATTCCTTTCAGTAGGGTTCATTATCATCCACAGTTGCTTTTCTCCACAAAAGTCTACAAAAATGGTGGAAATATCTCAATATTCCCAGGCTAGTATCTCTCCAAGGTCTCCTAGCTTTGATAGTGTCCAACTTCTGTTCAGCAGTAACTTTGGAAAGATGGTGAAGAAGGAATTCAGTGTCAGGAGTCAGTAGCACAGATATAATAATGTAATAAGCGAAAGATTGAGCTGGGGAAGGATGAGATTCTACTCTAATTCTACAGCAGTTCTGTGCATCTGCCTTCAACAGGCAAGGTCAACTGCAGCTTCTTTTAGAATCTCTTACCAAACATTTTTTTTCATGTCAGGAACGACTTGAGAAAATGCAAGTCGCTTCTGGTGTAAGACAGTTGGCCATCTGCAAGGATGTTGCACAGATGTAATATCATCCTGTGGAAGGTTTCTCTGATATCCTCACATGGGGAGCTGGAGCTGACAGATGGGAGCTCACCCCGCTCCCTGGGACATTTCGGTCAGCAGGCCTGCCAGCACAAGGGCACAACACATTGCACATACCGAACATTAAGGACCAGCGAAACAAGCGAGAAAGGAGACAGCAAATAACCCTGCCTTGCCAGCTATTTCCAGTATATTTAAAAACCAAGCAAAACAATAGATCTGTGTGTTTGGGCACCAAAATGGAAAGCAAAGTAGATGCTGGTCAAAGAAAAAGCCAACCTTAAATGCATTTTGGAAAAATCCTTCAAGTCTCTTGTAGGTCCAAGAAAATTCTGTTTACTTAGGCAAAGCTTACCTGCCCGGGTGGTTTTATTTCACATGTGCAAATTGTTAGTTCTGAATGAAATATCTGCTGAAATGCACTTGAACTGCCTGTCTTATTTTGTAGCAAAAGAATCTGTTATTTCCATGTTATTTCTACTCCTGGCATCCAGTTCTCAGTTAAAGAAATAATGCCCAAGCACACAACTACTTTGTTAAGTGAGGTATAACTTGCTTCAGAGAGATTCCACCAGAATCTTGCCAATCTATGAAGTTATTCACCTAGAGGTACCCACAGGTTTCCACATTTTTAAGAGTAATAATAACAATAACATTACATGGCATTCAAACCATGGTTTATTGATTTGGACGTAGCACAAAGATACACCTAACTGGCAAATCAGATCGTTGGACTGCGCTCAGCCCTTCATATTCACTGGAGTAAGGGGGCACCGGGTCCCTTTGAAAGTAAAAAAGAAAAAAGAAAAAGAAAGGAAAAAAAAGATTTTTTGTAACCTAAGATAATCATTTCTAGGTCTTTCAGCATGACTCTCTATGGTGAATCTCCACTGAAAACTAAACACAGAATCTCACTGGAGGAATGTTTAACATGTTCTCTCTAGAAATTTTCAGGTTCTCCAGCAAGACTGGAGAAAGTTTACAGTAGACTAATCACATTGGGGGACCTATAGCTTCCTACAGAGAACATTTCAAATCAAATACATTTATTTATTATTTTATTTCCAGAATTTATACCCCGCCCTTCTCACCCGGGGGGACTCAGGGCGGCTTACATGCACAATCATATCCATGAAAGTCAAAACCACATATAGGGAGGGACTGTATTTGCATCCTGCCTCTTCCAAGGGTGCTAAAATGCTAAGACCTGGAACCCCAAACCAATTGTGTCCAACCATCTCTTGGCTATTGATTAAAAAAAACAGAGGCAAAGGTTATACAATGCAGAAGGAAATAAAGGAAACCAAAATTTAAAAGTATGATCTATCTCCTCCAAATGGGACAATCAGGTTAGCAACAGGGGCAAATTCACTCCTCCAGTCCGTTCTCAGCCTTCATATCTTTTTTCCAGTTTCAAATTGCAAAGCAAATGCAAAAAGTCCCCAACCAACAAGGTCATAAATACAAATGAATCCTTTCAAGCCAGTGAGCAGGAGTTAACATTTTGCCCTGGTGCTAACAGGGACTCTAAAACCCATCTGCTTGATAGTAGAGGGCAACCCATGAGTATGTGTGTGTGTGTGTTTTACTGTAGTGGTGGATCTTAGCCTCTGAGTCTGGCTTTTTACAGCTTAGCAAAACAAATACAAATACAGTCAGCCCTCCACATTTGCAGGTTTCAGTTTTGTGGATTTGCTTATTCATGGGTTTGAGGACTATATTCTGTCTTGGAATCTCTAGGCCAGCCGTTCCACAAAAGCACAAAAGGATTCCATGAAAAATATTTTAAGAATATATATATATCAATGCTGGAGTAGGAAGATTTTACTGAAATTCAATGTACCAAAATTTGAATCTGTGAATGACTTTTGAGCAGGACAAACAGGTGTATGCTCTCGGTAGCCAGAAAGCTATCTGAGCAATGCTCTCCATCATGTCCACCTATTGATGCAAATTAGGCCTTCCAGCTTATGCTGACACCAAAACTAAATTGGGCACTCTGTTTTAAGTACAAGAATGGAACTATTTCATTTATCACTTTAAGTGTGCATATAATATTTTAGAATACCAAAATAAATGTTTGTGGTTACATCCAATGCTTTGTTGTATCAAAATAAAGATTTGTGGTTATGCTTAAAATGTTTTATTTATTTCCAAACTTATGACATTCTACAAAACATGTAGCAATTGGAGTAGATTAAAGAAGGAAGGGTTTTCTGTGTTCACAATGTTTAGGAACAGATTCATGGTTCTGCAGGAGAAAAAAAAGTTTTCCGAAGCATTTCATGACCAAAAAAAGCTTGAGAACTGCTGCTCTAACTCCTCTGGCATGGCTCTGTTATCACCTTCAACTACACAGCTGCATGGAGGATCTAGAAATTACTAACAGGAACACTTATCTATGCACCTGTATGTCCTTTAGCATGATTTCCACTTTTGCAGAGGTCCTGCACCCCTAACTCTAGCAAATTTGGAGAGCCGACTGTATTTTATTTTATTTTTTTGAAAAATTGAAGAATCCCCAAAGAGGATCTGTCTGTACTTGAGCTTGGAGTCTGTTTGTTTCTCCATGACAAGTGGAGAAATATAATATCTCAGAATCTTTATTTTGTTTTGGTTTTTTTCATGATGCCAAACTTGGAAGTTCTCCCATTTTAGCTCAATGGCACGATGCCTGCACAAGATAATATCTACCTGGCAATGGGATACCTAAAATAACATGGCACTTTCCAGAGCATAGCACAAGGAAATCCCCATATTTTTGAGATACCGCTGATAAGGGGTGAATGCATGGACAGACATGTAGACATGGGGCAGAAATTCAGAGCTCTTTCCAAGGCAAATGAAGATTGCAGCCTCTTTTTGCCCAAAAATCAGGCTGAACTGGCAAAGAGAAAACACCTTGTAACACCAGAACGCAGTATTTTTCTATCCTGAGCAGAAATTCTGCCGCAAAATCCCTCCAGCGATTTGCGCACAAGTTCCATCCCATGCCGTTTCAATTAACAATCATGAAGTGGGCTAATTAGTGAGCGGGAGATGCCAATTGGCAATTAGCTTTATGGCCCATCTGCAATTTGTTCTTTGACTGGGCAGGATTAGAGCCTGCACAGAAGAATGAAGAAAGAAGGCAAAAGATAAACAGGCCCATTGCAGACGGATGCTGTCTGGCGAAGAACAGAGCTGCTTGGAAACTCCAAAGGAAATCAAAATCACTCTAAATGAGCCTTCTCAAATCTCAGGTTTTCCAAGCCAATTTCTTCAATTAGGGTATCTTTAAGAAACACAGTCTGGGAAAGTTTTTTTTTTCCTTATCCTTTTGTTGAAAATGTGGTAGCCTTTTAGGGATGTCACAGTTTGAGAAGCAAATATACAGAATTTGGGCGAGTATAAATAGAACTAGCAGGCATATTGGGATGTTCACTCTCCCCTTACGTACATCTTCATTATAAAATTAATGCAGTTTGACACCACTTTAAGTGCCATGCCTCAATGCTATGGAACTTTGTGATTTTTAGTTTGGTAAAACACCAGTGGCTCAGTGTGTTAAAGCGCTGAGCTGCTGAACTTGCAGACCGAAAGGTCCCAGGTTCAAACCCGAGGAGCGGAGTGAGCGCCTGCTATTAGCTCCAGCTTCTGCCAACCTAGCAGTTCGAAAACATGTAAATGTGAGCAGATCAATAGGTACCGCTCCAGTGAGAAAGTAACAACGTTCCATGCAGTCATGGCGGCCACATGTCCTTGGAGGTGTCTACAGACAACGCCGGCTCTTCGGCTTAGAAATGGTGATGAGCACCAACCCCCAGAGTCGGACACGACTGGACTTAACGTCAGGGGAAACCTTTACCTTTACCTAAAGCACCAGCACTCTTTGTCTGAGAATGTCAAAAACTCTGTAAAACTACAACTCTCGTGATTCCATAGCATTGAGCCAAAGTGGTTAAAGTGATGTCAAACTGCATTAATTCTACATGTTAGATGCTCTCTCTCTTTCTCTACTATTAGTGCGATTTACAGAGACCACGAAGAAGAAATATAAATACAGTAGAGTCTCACTTATCCAACACTCGCTTATCCAAGGTTCTGGATTATCCAACGCATTTTTGTAGTCAATGTTTTCAATATATCGTGATATTTTGGTGCTAAATTCATAAATATAGTAACTACTACATAGCATTACTGCGTATTGAACTACTTTTTCTACCAAATTTGTTGTCTAACATGATGCTTTGGTGCTTCATTTGTAAAATCATAACCTAATTTGATGTTTAATAGGCTTTTCCTTAATGCCTCCTTATTATCCAACATATTCGCTTATCCAACATTCTGCCGGCCCATTTATGTTGGATAAGTGAGACTCTACTGTATATTACTTTCCAGGATGCTTCACTGTAATTTGCTTTCAAAAAATAGAACAATCAGCAATATGGACCTCTCTTTCTTGTCCTTCTATTGACCTTTAAATTTTAGGCCACTTTTGAGTCCCAATTTTGCAGGAGAAAGTAGGATACAAATAAATATAATCATAATGCAATTTCATTTTGCATGGGAATGAACCAAGGAACTGTAGGAATCTGCTGAGTCCGCAACTTGCATCCCAACTATTTCTACATTCTTGATCGGAAACTTTGAAGAGTCAGACGAGCAACTTTCTTTCTAAGATATAGCATGCCATCCACACCCTACAGAAAGTTACTCATGGTGACCCCTCCTTGTTAGTAAGCAGCTTACGCTTAAAACTTCTGATATAAAAGCTTCGCCTGGCGTTTCTTACATTGGCTTGTCAACAACCACTCCCTTCCAAGAAAGCAATCCAAGCTTTCTTTACGCATGAGGCTGGAAGCTAAAGAAAGAGACATCCTTTGCTTATAAACTCAAGGGGTTCTTTGGAAATGTTGTGTTTGGCATACGCTTCCATGGACTCCAGCCCACTTTGCTGCATCCATGTGATGAAGTGGCTTCAACCCCAGGAAAGCTTATGCTCAATAAACCTTGTTTAGCCTTTTTAAGGTGTCTCAATATATACGTATTTCTTGCACCAGACAAATCTAGCTACTTATTATTTATAAGCTAAGTTAGAGAAACACTTCCAGAAGTAACAAATCAATTTGGCCATCCTGATTTGTGG
This sequence comes from Anolis carolinensis, assembly GCF_035594765.1. NCBI lineage: Eukaryota > Metazoa > Chordata > Lepidosauria > Squamata > Anolidae > Anolis > Anolis carolinensis. The sequence goes on from NC_085841.1 coordinate 358,411,826, forward strand.
GTTTCACTTTTGAGGATTTGACCACTGTGTTCTCTCCAGGAATCACTACGTCATTCCATGTAAATCCAGGGGACGTTGACCATAGAATCGCACTGGAGGGTTTAGAGCAGTGGTTCTTAACCTGTGGGTCCCCGGATGTTTTGGCCTTCAACCCCCAGAAATCCTGACAGCTGGTAAACTGGGAGTTGTAGGCCAAAACACCTGGGGACCCACAGGTTGCGAATCACTGACCTAGAGAATATCTCTAGGGGTGCATCTACACTATGGGATTAATGCAATTGGTTCAATGCTATGGAATCCTGGGAGTTGTAGTTTTCTATAAGCCTTCTCTGCCTCATCTAACTACAACTCCCAGGAATCCATAGCATAGAGCTATGGCAGTTAAAGTGGTGTCAAACTACATTGATGCACCCTGAGTCATTCAATGTTCAACTTGAGAGAGTTGTGCTGGAGGACCTAGTGACTACTAGAAGGATTATTGGTTTTACATTCTGAGGATCTGATTGTTTGCAGATCTGATTATTATGGTCTCTTTAGAAATTACTAGGTTCTCCAGTAAAACTCTATGGTCTTTCCAACGCATGTTTACCATAGCAACTTGCTGGAGGATCTAGAGAACATCTAGGAGAACCTAGTTCCTCTGGTGCGATTTTATGGTCTACTGAAGACAACTGCACTGGAGGACCTAAACATTCTTACAGAGATGTTCTTGCCAATAGCTTTTCTTTTAAAAAAACCAAAAAACTATTCTCCACCTTCTCAGGGGCCCTTTAACCCTAATCTCCATGAAAGTGGGACCAAAGATTAGTGAAATCATGCTCTCTTCTGCCAAAATGAAACATTTCCAACGTTTTTGCCCTGCTGGTCAACAGTAGAAGAATATCTTTGCACATTTTCCAATGGTTTCTTGCACTTGTTTTTGGAGGATGCATTTGTTTAGCCTTTCCCATCCCTATCTATAGAATATTAATTCATGGATGAGTAAAGGCAGTTGACCTAATTTAAAAGTATGACCAGAGAACAGGTTAAGTGTAGTAACGGGAACAAAAAGGTCTCTGATAGCAACATTAGACCCTAGTCCTGGCTTTCAAGAGGGCAACTGCAACTCAGCTCAAGCATTTCTGTGTAATGAGATTGAGGTTTGGATTAAGACATAATAAAGCTGTGAGGCACTCAATTTTAGGCAGCTGCTCAGCATTTCCATACACTCCACAAGTGTATTATTCTAACAATTATGTCAAATTTGAATTGGATGGGAGGGGGAGTATTGAGAGCTCCCCTTCTAATATGAGGAACTGAACTACATTAGCTCATGATGAAATCCAGCACAGACAAGACTCAAGATGGATGTAAAGCCTAGACGACAAATTATACTGACTGGAGAAATATTTAACTTGGAACAAAATCAGGAGACAGAGACAAGGCTTGATCATCATAGAAAAACCGAACATGTCGATGTATATTCTTTGGCTCCTAAAAGTGAGCCTGGAGGCCAACCGCAGGCTATGGTTGCCAGACGGAAAACTGGAGAGGGTGCCTACATGTTTGTCGTTGTGTACTTTCAACTCATTTCTGACTTATGGCAACTCTAATGCAATTCTATCATAAGGTTTTTCAGCGTTTATCACCTTGCCCGGGTCACTCAATGAGTTTTCATGGTCAAGAAGGAATTCAAACCCTGGTCTCCAAAGTCATAGCCCAATGCTTTAATCATGCTGTACGTTTAATGGTTGTAAAAATACAGAGCAGACATTACTTGTCATACAACCAGACAACAACCCACACAGGCTGAATTCTCCTTTTCTACTAAGACATCAAAGAAATACTCTAACACTGACCACACGGGTGGCTGAGATGGTGACTCCTTGACTTCTTGATGGTTCAATGTACACAAATTTTATGTCATGCAGAAATTATTTCTATAAATTGTGCATAAGATTACCTTCAAATTATGTGTTTAGGATGGAGTTTTGGCTTATTCCCATTGTTTAGGAATATTTAGGGCACTTTCAGAGTTGTTTGGCAGTGGAATACACTGCCTCAGAGTGTGGTGGAGAGTCCTTCTCTGGAGATATTTAAACAGAGACTGGAGGAGAGGGCTTGAATTGTGTACGACTGCATGGCAGAATGGGGTTGTATGATGACCCTTGGGGTTTCTTCTAGGATTCTATCATTTGGAAAACATGTCTGAAGATTTATACTGTCTTATCATACAACGAGACATTCAAAAGTGGCTGGCATGTGCCTCCTTCTGTGCAGTACCAATGAGTGTTAGCTATGGTGCCAATTGTCCTCCATCAAAAAGCCTATCATATGTAGCAGACCCTAAGAAGAAGCAATTTCACTGTTGTATTATGGACGTACAATGAGAAGATATGACTCACTAGGAAAGACAATATTGCTTGATAAGGTAGAGCAGTGGTTCTCAACCTGTGGATCCCCAGATGTTTTGGCCTTCAACTCCTAGAAATCCTAACAGCTAGTAAACGAGCTGGGATTTCTGGGAGTTGTGAGCCAAAACACATGGGGACCCACAGGTTGAAAACCACTGAGGTAGAAGGTCATAGGAAAGGAAGAGGACCACACTCCAGATGTATGTATTTGGTCAGGGAAGCCACGGTAGCCCTGAGTTTACAAGACCAGAAGAAGGCTGTCGATAACAGGGTGACTTGGAGGTCTTTCATTCATAGGATCACCATAATCTGAAGTCAATGGCAATCAATAACTGAGAAACTAGAAGGTGTTGCGAGGCCTTAGCAGCTGAAAAATGAAGATGCTGGAACTACATGAGACCTATGGTTTAAACTTTCCCTCTTGGCCTACCATGAGAGGCTACAGGTCGCCAATGTTTCAGATAAGAGTGCATCTCAGCTGTAGATGTTCTGCTGGACAACTGATCTTCCACTTAAGATGCATCTACATTGTAGAATGAATGCAGTTTGGCACCACTTTAACTGTCATGACTCAATACAATGAAATCCTGGGAGTTGTAGTTTGGGAAGGCATCAGCACTCTTTGGCGGAGAAAGCGAAAAACCTTGTAAAACTGCAACTCTTGTGATTCCATAGCATTGAGCCATGGCAGTTAAAGTGGTGTCAAACTGCATTCATTCTACAGTGTAGATCAGGCATGGGCAAACTTGGGCCCTCCAGGTGTTTTGGACTTCAACTCCCACAGAATTGTGGGAGTTGAAGTTCAAAACACCTAGAGAGACGAAGTTTGCCCATGCCTGGTGTATATGAATTCTTAGACACGCTTCTTACTCGTGCTACATGATATTCTAAATTAATTAGAAGAGTTTTTTCTTGCTTTGGCCCACGGCAATCGGCTTTAAATGATTGCTATGTGTTTACTGCTAGGAAAAAAACATATCAAAATCATTTTTTAGATGTCAGAAATATAGAAGTTTTAGAAAACAAGAGCAAAACACTTTAAGAAACACTAGAAATCCTGCCAGTTTCAAGCCCTGATGGGCTGAAACAATCCAAGGGATCGAATTGAAGTCAGTTTATCTCGCCTGGTGTTTAATTTATGAGAAGATAATGTTGCCGCAAACACAGCTGACACCACTTGAAGCTCTGGAGTGAGTGAGGGAGGGAGATGGCATAAAAGTGGGATAAGTGGCTCCATATCGATGAAGCAACACCCTCCACTTCCAAGGCTGAGCCATGATGCGGGAGACGCATTCCACCTGCCTCCATAAAATCCGAACATCTGGCATCCAAGTTGTCGTTGTTGCTGTTGCTGCTTGGATAATGTGACTCCCTGTATTAGTGTTACTGAACCGGACTTGCTGTTTCAGAATGATAATGGAAAGACTGAATGAAGCCTGCCAGAAATGGTTTGCCACCCAGAAACATTTGGCATCTTTTCTCAGAGCAGTAAATGTTATTTCTTCAAAAAAATAAGTAATTTTTCTTGAAAGTTTTCCAATTTAGGAGGCCATGCATTTCCAGCATTATCTATGCCTAAATTTGAGCTTCGGTGTGAGAAAATTGGCACAAAACCAAACAAAATGTCTACGGCATTTGGACTCACATTTCACTCACATTATGAACAAGTCAGGCTGCATCTACACTGTAGAGTTAATGCAATTTGACACCACTTTGATGGCTCAATTATATGGTATCATCAGAGTAGTAGCTTTACAAGGTTTTCAGCCTTGGGTTGTTGTGAGTTTTACAGACTGTATGGTATAAAGCGTTATTATTATTATTATTATTATTATTATTATTATTATTATTATTATTATTATTATTAGTCAGTTTTAAGACGTATCCTTCCCTTTCTCTGCCCAAATATTAGGACCTCTTCCTAGGTTTCAGATACTTTCATCTGAATAAAGTTTAATTCATACCTTTTAAGATATGATCACTAATAAGTGGGGCATGTATGGCCAAGCAATATCAGAATGTGTTGTTGAAGCTTTCATGGCCAGAATCACTGGGTTACTGTGAATTTTTTGGGCTGTAAGGTCATGTTCCAGAAGTATTCTTTCCTGATGTTTCACCCACATATATGGCAGGCATCCTCAGAGGTTGTGAGGTCTGTTGGAAACTAGGCAAGAGAGTTTATATATCTGTGGAATTTCCAGGGTGGGAGAAATAACACTTGTCTGTTGGAGGAAAGTGTGAATGTTGCAATTAATCACCTTGATTAGCACTTAATGGCCTTGCAGCTTCAAAGCCTGGCTGCTTCCTGCCTGGGAGAATCCTTTGTTGGGAGGTGTTAGCTGGCCCGGATTGTTCCATATCTGGGATTCCCGTTTTCAGAGTGTTGTTCTTTATTTACTGTCCTGATTTTAGAGTTTTCAGCCTTCACTGCCAAAGAGTGCATCATCAAAGTACACTTCCCACGATTCCTTAGCTTTAAACTATTGACAAAGTGGTGTCAAAGTGTATTAATTCTACATTGTAGATGCACCCTTGGATTTTCCTTTCCAAACTGGACAATTGGAGGATATGGCACAAATGGACACACCTCCATGAATTTACCAAATTTTCTCTTCTCTTCCATGAATGTGTCTCATTCCTTTGCAAAATAATATAAGATAGAGACCATCCCCACTGACTGTATTTATTTACTCCATGTCCTTCTGTCGGATAGCAAGCTTACGGTAAGATCAAGACTGATCCATAATGCATGATCTAACGATTAAATGGCTTCATATTGGGGATGCTTGTAGCTGACATGAGAGGTTAAAGTATCCTCAAAAACCCATTGGGTTAATCTGCCGCTAAGCTATTTGCACCATACCTTTCATCTGCAATGAGGAACATCTGTACCCATATTGCCTCTGCTATATCATGCCTTGATACGCTAAAGGGTTACACAGCTTTAATCAATAGCCAAAGGAGCCACATAAGCTTTCATTAAAAAGAACCAAACCATTCTGGGAAAACAAAGTAGAACCCAGCATATTGCTATAAAATTATGCCCATTTCACAGAACCAAGGCAGTCAACTGAAAACATGCTCTCTTCTGTCTCCCCTTCTGCTTCTTCCAATATTTTTACAGATGATGTGGCCATCTTTAAAATTACTGCAAGAAGCCCACAAATCTCCTCTTGAATAAATGCAATTGGCCTCTTCCCTCTCCTGTGACTGTGCTGCCTAGTTTATTGTAGTTCAAACTCATAATTTTCAAGGCTTTCATGATTCTGGAAGAGAAATTTTTGCTACAGGACTTTCTTTCAAAATAGTATAGATAACCATGAGGAATGCTATGAGTTGCAGTCCAATGACATCTGAGAGTCTCAATGTTTCCTACAGAAACTCTCCATGCAGAGAACAGAACGACCCTAAATGATTGTATTTTCAATTGCTTGTAGGTGCATTGTCTTAACACAAAGGTGGCACACCTTTTCCTCCAGAACTAGTTTTGTACTCACACTTAATTGGAAATGATCTAAAACTGAGATAATGAAGCAGGTGGCTATTTTTTTAATTAGATGGCTATCATAATTCTTGACATTTCAGGATCTTCCCTAATTGGGAATTGTTGTCTGTTTTCCAGGCTGTATGACCATGTTCCAGAAGTATTCTCTCCTGACGTTTCGCGCACATCTATGGCAGGCATCCTCAGAGGTTCCCTAATTCCTTCGTATCTGCCGTTCCAAGTCCTAGGGTTCATCTACACTGTAAAGCGAATGCAGTTTGACAGCACTTGAACTGCCATGGCTCAGGGCGATGGATTCCTAGGAATTATAGTTTGATGAGGAACAAGAACTCTTTGACAGAGAAAACTAAAAACCTTGTTAAAAAAAACTACAACTCTCAGGAATCCATAGCATTGAGCCAGGACAGTGAAAGTGGTATCAAACTGCATTCATTTTACAGTCTAAGCCAGGCATGGGCAAACTTCAGCAAACTGTCTGAAAGGAATGATGGGAATTGAAGACCAAAACTCCTGGAGGGCTGAAGTTTGCCCATGGCTGGTCTAAGCCAATATAACAAATAACTGGTAATTTATTTACATGAGGAAGACCTTCCTAACAGTAAGAACCGTTCAGTAGTGGAACAGACAGTCTGGGAAATGGTGGATTCTCCATTGTCAGAAGTTCTTATCGGATGTTTGATGCCCATCTGTCAGGGATGCTTTGGCTGCAGATTCCAGAACTGTCTGATGCTGGAATCAAAGATGTTGAGATCCTTTCCAATTCTGTGATTCTATGTTATTTTGGAGATTCCAACTTCCAGAAACTTGGAAACTAGAGTCTATTTTTTTAACCCTTAAAAACACTCTGGTTTGAACATCAGAAGAAGGCTAAAGGCGATGCAATTCATCTGCCCATCATTACTGCAAGCAAGGCAGCATGGATGGGCAGATGAATTGGTGGCATTATATGGACGTCATTGCCAGATGGTGCTGCAACAAAGGGAGATTAGGAAGGGGGGAATTCCATGGAAGAGCATCTAAATCGGAGATGTCTTAAAAAATAAAGCCAGACTCGACCCAAGCATTGCAACATTCAATGGGTTAGCATCAGAAGTTCCTCCCGGTCACAGCTTTTGCCCCAAGTGACCTTTCGTTCTCCCCTATTCTCCTTCCTCTTGAAATATTCAGAGGGCATTCATCCAGCAAGTTGTGGCAAAAGACTGAAAATACTGGAAGCCAGCAAGGCATGTCCCCGTCATCACCGGTCCAGGGAAATCTTGCAGGTTTCCCCAGCAACGCTGAGCCTTTCCAAAGCCGCCGGGAAATGCCGGCACCAACAAAAGCGGCAGCTGACCAGGCTCCGGCAGGCTTTTGTGAATGTCTCTTTCCACCCAACCCCTTTTCTCCCTGTGTGGCAGCAGCGAGAGCAGACGTGGCCCCGGCAGACGACAACGGGACAAGGAGTTTGCCCTGTTTGGATGGAGATTTGGATCCGCCAGTGCCAACCACCTCAAAATACCCCGGCGTATGGCCATTCATGCTTTTGAAGGGGGCTTGGCAGGAGGAGGAAGCCTTCTTGGCAGCACAATCCTGTTGGCACTCGCAGGCTTCACCATGACCATCCACGACTAGCAGAAAGTGGAAAACTCTACAGAAGGGGCTCCGAATCGGAGAATCACAGAGCTGAAAGAAACCCCAATGGCCATCTAGTCCAGTCTTCTTCTGCACTTCAGATAGATGCAAACAAATCCTTCCCAACAGATGCCAATTCAGCTTTTTTTCAATAAGAAAAAAAACTTTTATTTTCATTTCTCATTGCCTTCTTGAATTCAGTATCATTTAAAGGCAATAGAATAGTAAGTGATAAAAACCATCAAACAGAGAAAAAGTCAGTAGCTATGGGGTTTTTTTGGTTTTGTGTGTATGTGGTGTGCTGTGTTTTTGTTTTTCTGTTTTGGTGTTTTTAATAGTTTTGTTTAGCTGTAGTTTTGTAGTAGCAGGCAGAATTTAGTTGTGTAGTTTTTAATATTATATACCCAAAAGTTGCTTACTTGTTTTATCTTGTTGCTATTTCTGGAATAAAACATACAATTCAAAAAAGGAAGCAAGTCTAAAGAAAGCCTGAAACACACAATTCATATTATCACACTAGAAGCACAGGAAGCTGTCAATGTATAGACAATAATACACATGCTACATGTGAATTTGCTTTGGAAATCTACTCCAACTTTAAAAGAGCTGTCCAAAATGCTGAACCCTATTTCTGGGATAGTGCTCAGCTCCTTTGAACTAAAATTCACAGAGGATTCATAGCTCAGTTATATATTAAAGGATCTGCAGGCCATAAGCCTACGAGATAAATAAAAGAAGGAGGACATGTGGAGGCAGGGAGTCCTTCTGTTGGGGATTCCAGATTTTGAAAAGAAACCTCTGTTTGTATAATTGCCAACCTTTGTTGCCAACAATATTTCACCTCGTCTTTTCTGTAAAAAGCGAGACAATTAAATCACAGATGGCAAGAACTTCCATCCTGCCAATGGGTGTAGCCGTGCTACCGGAATTTATTTAAAGAAGAAATCTCCTTCTAAGCCTCTTCTGACCAGATTCCAAAAGCCAGACAGTGAGGTTACACCTGGCATTTAGCTAAGGCATTTCCAAGCCATTTAGCTAAGGTTGAAACCCAGCACACAACTTTTCTGGAAACATAGCTCTATTGTTCTTCAGTGGAAATTGTGTCCCATTGGACTCACATACAGTCCTTTGAGGAAGTCTTTAAAGAAGTGATACAGAGTGCTGGACCCCATCCTCAAAACAGATGCATCACCTCCTTTAAAATGCAAACTACAGATGTCCCTGCATATTTATTTGGATTTGATGAAAAATATTCTATCTAGGGATCTCTAACTCTCCCAGTTTGATTCTATGTTCAACTTCCTTTAGCCATACTAGAGGGCCAACACATGGCTATAGAGAACAGCACTCAAGGAATCACGAGATCCTCCAATGCGACAGAAGTTACCAGCCATTAATGGGGGGTGAGCTGGAGATGCAATTTAACAATGAAAAGAGAGTGTTACCTAAGAGCACAACTCATCACTTAGGAAGCCTGGCAACAGATCATGGGATACCCTTTGTGCCAGCCAAGCCCATACATGTTCTGGAGTCACACATTCCCAATGGAATGTACACTTCCCTTACAAGGTCATCTTCATAATTATATTCATTATACTTGGTGCAGGCTTTTCGTTCAGAGTTGAAAAGAGCTATCCAATGTGCTGAACCTAGTTGAGGTACAAAGTTCAAAACCCTGGATAGTTCTTTTAAAGTTCAGGCTAAACACAGAGCGAATCCACCAATTCACCTGTGTGCAAGACACCAGTCATGGCTGACTTTTAAGCACAGCTGAGTACACAGACAATTGGCCCTCTACATTTGTAATTTTCCCTTTTGTGGATTTGATTATTCATGCACTTTATTAAAAACATTTTCTCTAGGAACTTCCAATGTGAAACTATGGTCTACTTCAGGCCTGGGCAAACACTGGCCCTCCAGGTGTTTTGGACTCCAACTCCCACAATTCCTAACAGCTGGTATGTTGATAGGAACTGTGGGAGTTGGGAGTCCAAAACACCTGGAGGTAGGAAGTTTGCCCATGGTTGATCTACTTCCTCTAGTCATGCTAGAGATTTCTAAAATGGACACCTCTATAGGAATTTCTATCTTCTCCAATGAGATTCTATGTTCAGATGCTGATAGACCTAGAAATCCCTACATGTATTAAACATAAACTTCTCTTGGCAAGAAATTACTCTAACCATGCTCTTGAACAACAGTCAAATGCCATCTTGACCAAAGCAAAGAACATGGTTGGGGACCCTCCCATAGGAAGCCTTATCAAAGAAGTCAGGAGCAACCAGTGTTTGCATTTAAAGAAGAAAGAATATTTTTAAAACTGCATGGCTTCTATAGTGTCATGCTCGAGCATGCAGAGGGACAGTTACCATTGAGAATCGAAGCTCTTATGAGTGGTAAACCCAACTGGCACTGCATTCCCATGAACCTGCCAAATGCCCAGATTACAAAGCCTGCCATCCCTATTACAGGCCCATGAATTTGCTATTGTCAAACTCACGACTTTGCTAAATAAGGGAATGTTTTCATCTCTTGCAATCCAACTCTTATAGTCAGTCCTTTACTAACATTTGTTTTTGGCATCTTTCATGCACACCTTTGTTTCATTTTCTGAGGATGGAATTGAATCTAAATACAGCACAAACCCTGGGGTCTGAATCTCTACTTGTCCATGGAAACCACTGGAAGGACTTGGTTAGATCACACTCTCTCTGTCTCAGAGGAAGGCAATGGCGAACTCCCTCTGAAGACGTTTGGACAAGAAAACCTCATTATAGTTAAGGTTTTTATAATTTGCAAATTATAGTTTCACCTACTGGCATCAGACAAAAAATCTGCTAGGTTCTCCAGATGATCCCACTGCATGCTTTCTCCTGACATGACCCTAGAGCAGGCATGGGCAAATTTCGGCCCTCCAGATGATCTGGACTTCAACTCCCACCATTCCTAACAGGTTGTTAGGAATGGTGGGAGTTGAAGTCCAAAACACCTGGAGGGCCAAAGTTTGCCCATGCGTGCCATAGAACCTATGTCCTTTCAGCAGAACCCGTTCATTTCAATGGGGTTCACTATCTTTCTTGGTTTCCTGATTCCGTGGTAAGTTCAACAATGTAGCCTCTGTAGACATGGCAGTCATACTATATTGTTCATCCATTTGTTCCTTTCAGTTTATTTCTTTCCTGACCTTTTCCAATATTTAACCCCTCACAGGACAAAACCATTACTTACCACCAGCTCACTGAACATAACATCCAGTTCTTCCACCGGCGGCATGGGAAAAGCCGGCTCCATGGTTTGCAGGGCAAAGTTGCTGTCATTCCGCAGCCGGTACGTGATCTCAGGGTGGTCATTACTTCGGAAGCAGCAGAAGATGAACGAGATCCCTCGCCCGCTCCTTTTTCTTGGGGCCATGGTTGAAGCCCTTATGGTTTTCCCTTTTAGTCACTAGATCCTAAAAGAAGACAGAAATAAAAGGGAGAGCATTAAAATCGGGGCTAGTAAGTTTCACGAATGGAATCTGGGAGAACATTGAACTCAGCAGTTTATTTAACAACACAGCGCCGGGGTGGACACTGGCTTGGTAGCTCAAACAAGCAATTAAGCTAACTTTATACAGAAATCTTCCAAAACATGTGGCATCAACGAAGCAACAAAAAGCTACAACTCCCATATGAAGTCAACCATAAAAAAGCAAGCACTGTTTTCAAACTATGTACGTCACATTTGTTCTTTCTATCACATTCTGGTATTTTAGCTGTTATTGTATAGACAGAGTATATCAAGATGTTTTGGAACATGGCTCCAAGTTTAACTCCACTTGGAATCAATAGGAGCATACAACCTCTTTATGCCGAAAGCAAGCCATTTTTTTTTCAACATGTAATACATGTCGCTTCTGGGACTTTGCAGCTCAGGCTTCACTGTGGAGTCATGGAGCAGACTTGTTAAGCGTATAATTTATGGGGTTATTTGGCCTTTCCTAACAACTGGTAAGATGGCATTGCACTTGGAAATGGAGTGCTGCTGATAAGCGGTTACATACTGAACACATACTACTGTTCATTTCTTGCAGATTAGCAGTTTTCTAGGGCTGCTCAACCCAGGATATAGAGCAAAAAGGGAGCTGGATAAATTTCACTTTCTCATTCACCCAGAACAGAAAGAGTTGGACAGAGTGCCTTTCTGAGAAACAGCCCTCCCATACATGTATGGGAAATACGAAGAGCTGACATTGCCCTAGGTGGTTTGCATCCAGGCTATCTGTTGGACTGCATCTTCCGATATGAGCTTGCCACAACTTCAAAATATTCAGGGAGAGGGGCATTTTTCACAATCTATTATACCTCCATAATGTCTAGGCCCACAAGCAGATTATAATCTCTTCATCCATCCCAACAACCACTTCCCTGGCCTTGGAGGAGACAAGACGAGGGACAATTCCACCACACCTAGGGCCTGAAGGAGATGAAAAGCTTTCCTTCCATCACAACTGCTACTGTCCTGTCCTCAGAGGGACATAAGAGGATGCAGACATAGCTCCATTATGCCTAAGACCAGAAGTAGATGAAAGGCACTCTCTCCATTCCAACTGCCACTGCCCTGGCCACAGAAGGAGAGAAGATACAGGACAACTCTGCCATGCCTAAGTCCTAAAGCAGATGAAAGGCCCTCCATCCATTCTCGCTACCACTGCCTTGGCCTTGGAGGGAGGGAAAAAGGGGGAGACACAGCTCCATCATGCCTAGTCCCAGAGTCAGATGAAAGGTCCTTCCTCTATTCCAACTGCCACTGCCCTGGCTTCAGAGCAAGAGAAGAGGAGGAACAATCCCACTGTGTCTAAGCCCAGAAGCATATGAAAGGTTCTCCTGGGCATGCTCAAAGTTTTTCATGGTCAAGTGAGATTCAAACCCTAGTGTCTTGAGTCCTAGCCCAACATCTAAACTATGACATTGTGCTGGTTCTTTTGGACCATAACTCCCACAATTCCAGATGATTAGCCATGTTGGATGAGGCTAATGAAAGCTATAAGCCAAAAATACCTGGAATACCAAATGTTCCCTTAATCTTGCCTCAGAATAAGTGTAGCAAGAAAAACAGAAGAAATGTATACCGGTGTTACTTGGGCTATTGAAAGTAGGGGACAGGCACTCATATTGGTGCTCATTGATTACAATGGTTCCTTCTTTGTTTGTAATTGGAAACCCAGCACAGATTCACCACAAATGGCTTGGAGACCAGTCCAGGGACCACCGCGCTGGTCTACCCTACACTGAAGTGCCAAGTGCAAAGGGTAAATAAGGATACACAACAATGTACTCTATTGTGTTGTTGAAGACTTTATTATTTGGAAAATGGAGTTTGGATGAACTCTTATTTAGCGCTATTGATTTTTTTCCCCTCCAATTCAACGGGTTTTAAAAAAACAGAACTGATTTTTTCTATGAGTTTGTCGAGGAACAGGCCTTCTGCCTCCAGATTTCCCAAGGGTTTAGGGCTCCTTGGGAACCATCTCCTCTTGAGAAGGAGAAAACCCCGGGGTTTAAAAGGGCATCCTTCCCTCGGCTTGCCCCTCCTTCTCTCAGTTCTTCAGCCAGCTGGTCGGCAGAGTTGATTCAAGAAAAACCACAAAGTAATAGTTGCTCCTCAGTGAGCTCCGCTTTTCTACACACCACTCCCTGCTTCCCCAAACATTAAACACAAAAAAGCTTAGAGGGTAAAAACCATGCAAAATTCAGGAATGTCAAGTTCTTGGAGAAGGGGGAGGCATTAAAATGCAGGCAGCAAAATGTTCAGTGCCTAAATGTCAAGTGGCTGGCATCAGCAAGCATCCGATCAGATCCAAGAATTAAAACTCGAATACGAATATGCATTTCATAAAGTACATAGTTAAACCGTAACATTCATTAACGTAGGCTGGAGAGTCTTAAAATCCGATTTCCGAGTTATGCATTAACTGTGCCATGCATCCCTTACGCTGAATGACAGCACCATGCAATTAAACAAAGACACCAAATGTGCAACTGCGATACAGATTCCTGAAATTTGTAGTTCAAGGAGGAATATTTAGAATTCCCACTACAGCTTGGATATCCCTTATCCAAAATGGTTGGATCAGAAATGTTTTGGATTTGGGGTTACTCTTTACAGTGACCTCTCCACATTTGCTGGGGTTAGGGACATGGTACCTCCGAGAAAGGGAAAAACTATGAATAAGGAAATGCGAGAGATCACCTCTCTAGGAATTTCAGGATAGTTGACTATGACGGAGGATTCATTTGTTGCTGGTGTTATTCAACTTCAAGTTGACTTCGACTTATGGCGACCCTATGAAACCTACACAAGCCCCATTCACCAACCACTCTGCTCATGTCTTGCAGCGCAGGGCCATGGCTACTTAACTGACTCACATTTGTAGTACACTCTAAACACAGAATAAATTTATATTTCATTTATACACCCTATACATATAGCGTAAACATTAAATAAATGTTTGCATGAAACTAAAGTTTGTCTACACAGAACCATTGGAAAGCAAAGGTGAAACTATCTCAGTCACTTGAGGGAACAATTTTGGATTTTGGAGTATTTCAGAATTCCAGATAAGGAAAGCTCAACTTCAATATCCTGCTTTCCTTCCACTGTGGTCAAGGCCTTGAACTTTCCTCTCTTACTCTATTCTCACAATGGCAATCCTACAAAGTGGGTCAGGATGGGAGGGAGTGTCTGTTGAAAAGCCATGCAGGGATTTCTTGGTTCAAGGGAGACCAAAATCTGGATTACGCAGATTGCGGTCTAACACTAAAACTGCTGGCTCTGTTTCTTGGCCAAGTAGAAATTCTCATAAAATGCCAAACTGAGAGGCACACATAGCATTTACAAAACATAAAAGATATCCATTCTATAATAAAATAAACTCCAGAGGTTATGGAAGTTGGGAAGTTTTTGATTACATGTAATCTAGGAACAAAACAGCAACATTTCTTTTTTTTTAAAGATACAAGTTCGCATAAACTGTTTAGGAAAGTCACTCCATGTTCCAACAACATTGTGTAAAAGATAGCTAGGCATTGGGTGATGGAATCACAACCTTGCCCTTCTGCTAATTATGAAACACATATTCAGACTGCAGCATTATGCAGCAAACCCTCCACTTTTACCAGAGTTAGGGGTGAAAGACCCCTGTAAAAATGGACATAATGTGAATAAAACCCCCACTGAACATGAGTCAACATCTTAAAAATCCAGGTCAATTCTAGGCTGCCTCAACAGGAATATGATGCCTAAATCAAGTGAAGTAACAGTCCCACTTTCTTCTGCTCTGGTCAGACCTCACCTGGAATAATAACCATGTGTCCAGTTCTGGGCAAAACAATTCAAGAAAGACATTAAAAAGCTAAAACATGTCCAGAGAAGGGTGACCAAAATGGTCAAAAGTTTGGAAACCAAGTCCTATGAGGAACGGCTGTGGGAGCTGGGTATATTTAGCTTGGAGAAGACAAGGCTGAACAGGGCATGACAGCCATGATTAAAGGATGCCATATTGAGGAGGAGGCAAGCTTGTTTTCTTCTGCTTTTGATAATATGACACAAAGCAGTGGATTCAAATTCAGGAGAAGAAAATCTGAACCTTAGGAAGCACTTTCTGACTGTAAGAGCTGCTTGAAAATGCAATCTGCTGCCTGAGAGTGTGATGGAGTCTACTTCTCTGGAGGTTTTTAAACAGAGGATGGATGGCCATCTCTCAGGAAGACTTGGATTGTGTGGCAGAATGGGGTTAAACTGGAGGGCCCTTCTGGTCTCTTCCAATTCTATGATTCTACAAACTAATGAAATGTTGCTAGTTAAACCTTCTGTTTGTTGTCCAGTATGTTTTGCATCCCAACAATTACTGAAACATATTGATCAATGCTGACTGGCTCCAACAGTTCTATTGAGTTGTGTTCTATTGACCCCTTCTTCAATGTTTGCATTGATCTTGTTGCTACTATCCAACGTACTGCTCATGACCTCCTATATTCTGCCTTAGGGGATCTGCCTTTCTTCCAGCCAGACCACAATTCTCTGAGAGTAAAAACAATGCCCAAACACTACTCTACTCTTTGTTGGGTTTTTGTATGTTTTCCGGGCTGTATGGCCATGTTCCAGAAGTATTATCTCCTGATGTTTCGCACACATCTATGGCAGGCATTCTCAGAGGCGAAACATCAGGAGAGACTACCTCACAACCTCAGAGGATGCTTGCCATAGATGTGGGTGAAACGTCAGGAGAGAATACTTCTGGAACATGGCCATACAGCCCAGAAAACATACAACAACCCTGTGATGCCAGCCATGAAAGCCTTCGACAGCACACTCTACTCTTTCTCTCTCTCTGCTGTTGCTGTTGTTGTTTCCTTCAAGTCATTTCTGACTTATGGTGACCCATTGAGTTTTCTGGGGCTCAGTGTATGTGACTCACCCAAGGCCATTCAGTGGGTTTCCATGGCCAAGCCAGACTCAAACCCTGGTTTCTAGAGTTGTTGTCCAATATTGAAACCATTAAACACTACTTCCTCATACTTGCACCTCTGAGTAGATCCCATAGATTTAAAACTGGGATAATGTATGGATAAAAAGGAAGAGCAGATGTATGCTATTTTCTCCTGAAGCTAAACATTTGCTCCTTGCTTGAGTCCTTGGTTCAGGCATACGCATACTGCTTCCCGCATGACTGACCAAATTTCCTTAGACGTGGTATAACAAACCAAACAATAGAATTCAAAAACATAGTTTAAATCAATACTTTTTAAGCTAACTCATACAGTGGATGAACAGGATTTTTCTTTCCAACGTGGCAGAGACTGGCACCATATTTGCATCCATTACAACATGCTAAGGACCACCAGCAATGGATAACAAAGAAGTCTATGGGTCACCACTTGGACTGCTGTTGGTTTACACAACTACAGCAGCATACAAGGTCAGCAAGGCAGTGTTGTGTAGTGGTCTGAGTGCTGGGCTAGGACATTAGGAGACCAGGTTCAAATCCCAGTTTGGCCATGGAAACCCACTGGACAACCTTGCACAAGTCACATTTCTCACAATGGATTGCAAAGGCACACCAATTGTTCTAAATATACAATTCAGAGTACTCCAAAAACCATATCAGCCTCTAAAGAACAGGATAACATTCTGCTTATTTAATCAAATCAAGGAAAAACAAACTTCCTAACACAGCAGCTGTTGGAGGGTATTAAACACAACCCCAACAAACCTGTTATAATCCAAAACAATTTCAAAAATGCTGTTTCAAGTTACCCAGGCTGGAGTGAGTTTGTTTCTATAGTGACTCGCACAGAAACCGATGCACACACCCAAAAGGTTTGGGGGGATTCTGAGCGATTTGGAAATTCTGATTTATCTGCCAGATAAGAGGCTTAAAACAGGGGAAGCCTGCATAGTTGTCCGGCCGAGTCTTCCAATTTGTCGCACCCCGGGGATTAACAGACGAAAGACAGTGAGCAGCGAAACGGAACGTCCAGCAAAGGCAGCTTTGTGTTTGGCAAATCAAGGCCCACACAAATGCACTCATTGCGCTAAAAGTAATTAAGAATGCAATCTCCCTTAACTAAAGCAAGCAGGCAACAACAAAAAGCACAGTCCTTTTGTCATGTCATTGATGCAGCTGAATGGAGTGGAAATAATTCCCCGGGTTTCATCTGCCTGATATTAACAGCCATGGGAAGAAGGACTTTACCATTCCCCATTTTGCAGATCTCCACCAGCCCCCAAGACCTAAAACCTCTCCTTGTTGCAATACTGTTTTGAATGTTATTATTCTCCCCTACTGATAGCGCTCAAGGATTATATGAGATAACAAGACTGGTTCTTCCCCATTCAGTGCTTTTTTGTGAGTGGGAAAACAACCCAATTCAGTCTCACATATTCTCATTTTAGAAAGCTGGCAATGGAAACAATTATTTCTTTCCCAGGCCACCTCTACCCCAAGCCACCCAGCTAGCGCATAGGAAGCCAAAGGCATGGAGACATGCCTGCTAGATCTCGCACTCTCTGTGGGCTGGATCATAATGAGTTTTGCACATCTGTAGGTGCCCACAGAATTAAACGTGGTCCCAAAGGATATCTAATCCACTACCTGCCAATGAAGGCCCCACAGTGAAAGCAACATTAACAGGTGACCATCAAACTTCCATTTAGAAACCCCAGGTAAAGGAGACTCCACCACCTCCTGATGGAGTCCAACCCTACAGCAAAAACAGCCCTGATGGGTGGTTATCTAACCATGGTTTAGAAACTCCAGGTGAAGGAAACTCCACCACCTATTGTCCAACAGCTCCAACCATCTAGGGGTTCTTTCACAAGTTTGATCAGAATGTTTACTCTATTGTCCTACCCTTTGAAGCAAAAGAAAACAAGTCCTCTCCATCTTCTTATCAGATAATAACATTCTCTTTTTATCACCTTTCAGTCTTATAACTCTAGAATCGTACAGATGGAAGGGACCACAAGAGTCATCTACTTCAGATTACTGCAGGGCTACACAATCAAAGTACTCCTGAAAGATGACTATTCAACCTCTGTTTAAAGATCTCCAATGAAGGAAAATCTATCCTGCTACAAGGAAGCCTATTTCATGGCTGAACAGCTCTTACTGTCAGGAAGTTCTGCCCGATATGAAGATGGAATTTCTGTTCTTATGATTGATTTCCATTAGTTTGTGTTCACCTTCTCTCCCTCAGGTTGAACATACTCAAGTAATCCTCAACTTGTGTTTCCAGTCCGTTTCACTTTTAGTTTGCTATTGTGCTCAGATGTTCCTCCATATAAAACAAATACAGTTGGCCCTCCACATTCACTCGGGGTAGAAATGCAGGTTGACAATAAAGTTGCAGTGGACAACCTAAAAAGGCCCAAATGGTATATTACAATAGGAAAGGGTCACAGGGATAATATAATGCAGTCTCTTGCTTTCCAGTAATACACAACTGAAGCACTCCTGAAAGATCTTCATCCAAACCTCCCAAGCAGAGTATTCCAATATTGAACAGCTCTTGTGGTCAGGAAGTTTTTCTTAATTGTTTAGGTGGAATTTATTTATTTATTTATTTATTCACATCATTTTTACCCCGCCCTTCTCACCCGGAGGGACTCAGGGCGGCTTACAACAGGAATCCTTTGCTGTAGTTTGAATCAGTTGCACTGAGTCCAGACAGGTCCTATATTCCAGGACCTGATCACAGGTTTTCTGTTTATCCCAGATTATCTGGCAGTGCGGACTCATATAATCCAGTTTAAAGCAGAAAACCTGGGATGAGATCCTGGGATATAGGGCCTGTCTGGAAGCAGCAGAGAACAAGCCTGCTCCCTGAGAACCTTTCAAATATTTAAACATGACTATCATGACACCATTTAACCATCTCTTCTCCAGGCTAAACATACCCAGCTCTCCAAGCCATTCCTCATAAGGCTTGGCTAGAAAACCTTTTACCATTTAGGCTTTCCTTCTCTGGACACATTTTTTTCTAACGTGTTAATATCTTTCTTGAATTGTAAACACTGTTCCAAGTCAGGTCTGACCAAAGCATTCCCAGGATCAGACAGTAGAGAGTTTTGCTGCACAGAAGGTAGACTAGGTATCGCTCAAGGATGCATTAGCAGCTTTTCCTGTATTGGCAGAAAATGTGAGTAGATGGCTTTTGAGTCTATACTGATATCACAATTTATCAAAATATCAATAATATGTGTACTCTCACAGATTTTAAGCTCTACTTGGTCTGCACTGGGCGGGAGCAACTGGAAGCATCTTTGTCAATGAGGCAAGAAGCCCAGTCTGGGTTATAGTCTGAATTTTATAAGGACTAGCTGGGATGCTTAATCCAATTTTGAGTCCCCTTCGGGGTGAGAAGGGTGGAATATAAATACTGTAAATAAATAAATAAATTCTCCCTGTAAATTCAGCCATTCTATAAATTCCCAGTCCAGTTCTTTCACCACTGGTTACATTTTTCTCCCAAGCTAAAAGTTAGCTTTCCAAATATCTGTGCTTATCCAGTTGTAAACTATTTTAGCCTCTTTGAACTTGTGAGTATGCTTTTCATTTTCAAAATTATTTTTATTGCTATGTGCAAACTGATTTCATTCGTACGCCGCCCTGAGATCTTGCGATAAAAGATAGGACGTAAATGTTTCACCAAAATAAAAATTAATACATCCATGCCAACCCAACACGCCTGGCTTGCTTTTACAGGAAAACCAGAAAGAACAAGCGTCTTCCGGCACGTGCAGAGCCAGATCGGCAGGAAGGGTGAGATTTGCTGGACGGGTTGAGCCAGCATTGGATGCCAAACCTTGAACGCCTCAATCGGGAACATCAGAAGTTACTGTAAATGCAGAAAAATGCTTATGGGACCCAAAAAATGTTTCCTAATGGATGGCACCAGGCCAGGAAAGTTCTTGTGTTGTCAGCATCCTTGCTCTGGGAGGAGTTGAAATGAGGAGACGGCAGCAGCTTCAGGATTTTTTATTCTGAGTCACCAATAAGTTGTTTACAGGGAAGTGCTTCTCCTGCTGCTAATGATGTGTTTGACTTTTAAAGGCCTATCTTTAGATCAAAGTCTGCACTCACACAAACACACATACAGCTCAAGCCCTTTTATCACGTCTCCCCAGTAGACAAGGTGACTGAAGGAAAACATTTGGTTCTGAGGGAGGAACAAGAAGAAATTTGAGGAGAAAATCATTTCCAGCATATTATAAGGGCCTCCTTCGAGTCAAAGAAAGTTCTTCCAAAGGAAAACAAAAGTCGGGACACAACTTCACAAGAGTCTGCAGGAAACCAGGAGAAAGGCCAAATGCAAGTCTGGAGGTCAGCCCTACGGTGCTGCTCACTGTGAACTCGCTCTGGGTTTTTGTCCAAATTTTAAATGAGATATTAAAGGTACAAAATCCTATAACCAAAAAAAGATCCAGCACCTTCTTTAAAGTTGAGGATAATATCTGGAATGGGTTCATTGCCCCACTGATGTGGAAGCTGGAATGGGTTCATTGCCCCACTGGATGGAGAACTGGAGTTTGCAAGGCAAAAAATATGTTGTTCAAGAAGAGAGTCAACTTAGGAAGCCTGACTAGATCTCCCTTCCTGGTATGTCTTCTGTGCCATCTATATATTCAATGGGCACAAATGTCTATTTAAATTTCCATTTCCTCTACAAGGCAGACCCAACATTTTATACGGAGTATACATGAGGAAATCCAGGGACAGTCACACTTTGAAGATCGATTATGCATTTGGGGCAGAGCAAAATTCTTGCTCTGCCTTTCCTCAATTCCCTTCTATACCAGTCACCAGACAGGCTCCCATCTCCACCCATATATCCATCATGACATTTCTAGTCCAGTGTCTATCTGTACATCACTATAAAGTGTTGAAGTGGGAGGAAGAAAGAGCAGGTGGAGCAAACTTTCCATCTGTTTCAATGGGAATAGGCCTATAGAGACAATCAGTTGTCATCTGAGTGTGAGAAAAGATTGTAGGTTCTACTGACTATCTGTAGAGAAAATTTTGAGGCTATACGTGTGGATTGGTCAATATACCATAGTGGTTCAGGTAGTCAGGGAAAAATATAGTCGGTGCTACAAATCCATGGATTCTGTATCCATGATTCAACTATCAATGACTTGAAAATATTCTCCATTCCATTAAGCAAATTTTGATTTTGCCATTTTATCATGATATTGGATATAACGATGCTTGAATGTCCACAGATTTTGGTATCCACAGAGGGCTCTGGAACCAAACCCCTGCAAGCATCACGGGCCCATAACAGTTTCTACATCCAGAAGACCCACTTTCACACTGGATGAGGAATATATGAAGTTCGAGCTACTAGCTGAGCAGTAGAGCACAGCAAATTCCATGGCTTGAAAGAAGTACATGTGAAAAGGATCTGGGGCCCTTAGGAGACCACAAGCTAAAACATGAGTCAACGGTGTGAAGTAAACGCCAAGAAGTTGAATACAAGTTTAGCCTGTGTCAACAAAGGAATCGTTTCCAAATCAAAACAAGGAACAGTGCCACTCTATTCCACTTTGGTTAGATTTTACCTAGACTATTACATCCAGTTCTGGGCACTATAGTTCAAGAAAGATGTTGGCAAGCTGGAATTTGTTCAGGGAAGTGTGACTAAAGCGATCAAAGGTCTAAAAATGAAGAATGACGAGGAACAGCTTAGGGAGTTGTTTAACTTGGAGAACCTTGAGATATCTGACAGAGTATCGTGTACAAAAGAGAGAAAGGTTCTTTTCTGATGTTCCAGACTTGGGGAGCATCTACACTGTAGAATTTCATACTGCAGCTCTAGTATGAAATCTCCAGTCCCTTCTTTGACCAAAACCTCTTGGGATTATCTCCTAGACGAGTTTGCTTTGCTATGTGCCTTCAAACTGATTTCAATTTATGGTGACCTTATCATAGGGTCTCCTGAGCTGTGAAGATTTATGCAGAAGAGATTTGCTATTGCCTTCTTCTCGGGCCTTGCTCAAGGTCACTCTGTGGGTTTCCATGCTGAGTAGGGATGTAAACCTTGGTCTCCTGATTGGACACTCAAACCGCCAGATGTCCTAAATCCAGCTTGAAGTTCACTCCTGCACACTTTGCACCCATAAAATGCATTGCTCAGATCTTCCTGTTCCAAATCTCTTCCAACTCCCAAATGCTCTTTCCTTTACTTTGTCCTTATAAAGGAGTAATTGATGTACGAAGCCAAGAGGCAAACATCCAGAAGAAACGGAGATGGATGAACCTCTCTGGCATGTATCCTGAAGGAACTTTTCTTCACAGCTGAAAGAGCTTATCTGTCACCTAATAAAGGAATCAACCCCACTTACAGCTTTGACCAATATGGTTCTTTTTATGAAACAGGCCCTTGGTTTAAGGGAGAGTAACGGTTCTATTCTGAATTATATGCCAGGCACAGAACAAACAGAATAATCAGAGCCTAGGATGCAGGAAAGATCAGAAGATTAAACATTTCAAAGTTACTTTCCACTGCTTATTTTGTCAAATCAACTCTTCCTTCTACTTCAAGCAAAAAAAGCACTAAAAGGAAGAGAAAGAGTGCCTTAAATCAGGGGTGGGTAACATTTTTCATTCAAACTTACACCCCACTTACAACCCCATAAGTACTATCCATATTTGATACTCAGTGTCAATGCCCCTGTGCCATTGCAAAACTTCTCTGTGTTACTGCTTCTGAAACCATGAACCCTAAACCCAAATGGGGTCCCCTTAGCTCAATGTTTGGGTCACAAAAAATTTGGCAACAGTAAAACATTTCTGAATGCCACACACTTACACAAATCTGTTAGATAGAATATGCAGTGGTTACAGTGGACTTGCAGAAGATCTTCAGCTGTATTTCATCAAATGGAAAATCAGCCTGATTAGCAACTCTGGCAAATGCAGATTTATTATCAGTAAATGCTTGATTGTATACCTATTTTATATACCTACTAGCTGTGCCCGGCCACGTGTTGCTGTGGCTAGGACTTAATTTTTCTTTTCTTTTTGTTGTATGAACGTAGAGGCGTGGATGAGAGGTTGTGCTGTCAATTTTCGAGGTTGTGGGGTGTTTAGTTTAGTTGTTTTGTCCGGTGCCGTGATTCCATTACCCTTTTATATATATATAGATATAACCGGGCTCACACAAAATTTCTGGGAGGAAAGGGATCGCAAGTGGAAAACATTTTAAAAGCCTCTCTTTGCTAAAGAAGGCAACTAGTATATTCTTCCACATAGAATAATAGAGCCACAGAGTTCAAAGAGACCACAAGACCATCCAGTCCAACCCACTGCCATGCAGGAATACATAATCAAAGAACTCCCAATAGGTGGCCATCCAACCTCTGTTCAAAATCTTCCAGATAAGGATATTTCACCATACTCCAAGTTTGCATATTCCACTGTTAAGAGCTCTTACCCTCAGGAAGCTCTTCCTAATGTTGAGATAGAATCCCTTTTCTGAATCTCTGGAGCAACAGAAAACAAACTACTCCCTCCGCAACATGATATCCTTTCAAATATTTAAACACAATTATCATGCCCCCTCTTTTCAAGCTAAATATACGCAGGTCCCTAAGCCATTCCTCCTAGGTAGGTATTTCAAGACTTACAAACCATTTAGCATTTTGGTTGCACTCCTTTGGATGTATTCCAGTTTATGGATACTCTTCATGAATTGTCATGGCCAGAAGTGAATGCAGCATGACAGGTCAGGATAAGAGAGATGAGAGACAAGAGAAACCCTTTATGTCCAACCAAAGACTGTCTTCTGAGACTCTGCTTTGGGTTTGTGGCCTCTGAAGATGCCCAGGAGGCCTATTCAAGAGCTCCTTCACACTACACACTGATGGCGTTCTGATTCCACTTTAACTGTCATGGTAACATGTCTCAACCCCAGACACTCTGAGACACCCCCAGGATAGGCTTGCCTTACAATCCCCATAAGTCATAAACGACTTGAAGGCACACAACATCAACAAGATACAATATCTATTATGCAGGAATTCCCTAAGACCTGGAAATTATTCCAAGGGCTCCCCTGAGGATGTCAAGAAACGCATCCCTAGCAACTCCCAGGAAGTACTGACAACAAGCCGGACTTTCTGAATTAAGGGGAACGCTGAAAATGACATGCATAATGAAAGAAACGTAATCAGGAACAGAAATGCCAGTGGATCCCATTAAATTCTTAGCATTAAAGGGACCGTATTAAAAAGTTGTAAAATAGAGAGAAAAATGCACGCCCTGCAATGACCTGCATAAAGCTAAGAGGTGACACTCCCTTCCCCACGCCTTCCCAATGACCGAAATATGTTGGGTATGACAGATATGGCATTCTACTTCCTCCGTACTATTCAGTAATGAAGAACAGGAATGGGTGGCTATCATGCTAATACATTAGCATCCAAAATAATGCTTCCCAGCTTTGTTCCTTCTATGCTAGAAGAAGAGGAGATACTCTGGAATACCATTCCTTGAGCTAATCTATCATGGGGCATTTAAAAAAGCCAATGCAATTTTAGACTTCATTGACAGGAGTATAGCATCTGACTGTAGATCAGGCATGGGTAAACTTCAGCCCTCCAGGTGTTTTGGACTTCAACTCCCATCATTCCTAACAGCCAGTAACTGTAAGGAATGGTGGAAGTTGAAATCCAAAACACCTGGAGGGCCGAAGTTTGCCCATGCCTGATCTAAACCTTAGGTAAAACTTCCTAACAGTGAGCGCTATTCAACAATGGAATACACTGTATTGGAGTTTGGTAAGAGTCCTTTGAAAGTTTTTAAACTTGGTGCTACTAATTCTATGATTCTACCTATTTTCAGCTACATTCCATTATCAATCCAGAGCATCACTCTAATATTTGACATTTCTATATGATGACAAACAATGTTACATTTGCAGAAGTATAATTTGGAGTACAAATAAAGGTTGCGATGCACACACATAGACCGATACAAATAACACTACTTATTTTCATTTTTTTAAATATTCAGGGAGAGGACAAGACTGGTGCTTTTCATAATCCATAATGTACTTAGGCTAATGGCCCGTCGCAGGCTAGGAAGTATGCGTTACCACCTAGGAAGGTTTGGGAGTCAACCCAAAGCAATTCAATAGCTGGCTTTTTACCTCAGGAAAGTCAACTCCTGGGTGAGTTATTCTTGGCCATTCAGAGTGTGGTTGCAGGGCTTGACTGAAATGCCACCCACCCAGTTTCAGCCAAACCCAATACAGAAACCCATTTTTATTTGCTTTCACATAAAGGAAGCATTTCCCTCACAAAGAAAACACAAAAAAAATCTTTGGGATTTGCAGGTTGCAATGCTTAAATGAGATTTTTTGATTTTTTTAAAAAAATATGTACCCAGATGTGCAGGGAACTTATTAAAAGACACGGATTTTGCACAAATGAACTGGAAGAGGAGTTATTTCCCCAACTCTTCTTGCAAATTCCTGGCAATTGGAGAAAATTCCTCATCTGAATGTGAAGTTAATGAAAGTCCACTCAAAAAAGCCAGCATGTGTGGGACAGAGAAACATTTGTTCTGGCTGAAACTGAGTATTTGGAGGAAGAGCTACTTAAAGACCTGCTTCCTCATGATTTCTTTGTGACTCAAAGGGTGCCTTTACATTGTAGAATTAATGCAGTTTGACACAACGTTTAAGTGCCATAGCTCAGCACTATGCAATCTTAGGAGATGTAGTTTGCTGAGGCACCAGCACTCACTGACAAAAAGGCAAAAGGTTTGGAAACTACAAAATCCCAATTCCATACCATTTCAAATTCCATACAGTTTCAAATAGCATTAATTCTACAATGTAGATCAGGCATGGGAAAACTTGGGCCCTCCAAGTGTTTTGGACTTCAACTTCCACAATTCCTAAAAGATGGGAGGCTTTTAGGAATTGTGGGAGTTGAAGTCCAAAACATGGAGGGGCGAAGTTTGCCCATGCCTGATGTAGATGCATGCAAAGATGGGTGAAGTTTGGCCAAATTTGTCTTCTTTTCATCCAATCAGAAACTCCCTTATCTCATACGACTACCAATTTCCACATGAAATTGGCATGATCTAAACTGATCTAAACCTGGTTTATATGAGGGATCAACCATTGCTTTCCCCCCTTTGTACCAGGAAATAGTGCTAAACCTTTGTCCATTAAGTATAACTACTTCCTGGAAACTTCTTGATGACAGGAAATTGTTCAGGGACCAGCATAGATCCAGGGACCACCGCTCTAAACCTTAAGCAACCATTTCTCCTTAACTATCGCCTTCTATATGCGTTGCACCATTATACCCATCATCTCAGCCAGCAGCTATGCTAACTGGGGATTACGGGATCTTATCTAGAAATCAACAAGTGTATATTTCTTTATTAGGGAGGGTTGCCCTGAAGTAGGAATGTCGAACTTATTTTAATTGCGAGCCACATCAGTCTTATGGTTGCCTTCAAAGGGCCTTAGAATCCATGAATAGAGAATCCATGGAAACAGAGGAGGAACTATTTTTTTACATAGTGGTCAGTGTTGTTTAGTTTTTACCCAATTTGGGTACTCGGATGTTATTGAAGAAAGATTCCCATCACCTTTGATTATCTGCCATATGGACTAGGGACAATGGGAATTGCCACTCAACAGCACTTGTGGTTCTGAGGTTGCAGAAAGGTTAGAGGATATTTGTAAGTCAGGCATCATATCCACAAGCCTTGTATCTAAATTCAAACCTCACTCTCCAGACTCAACAGAACAAATTGCAGCCTTCCAGATGTTAGTGTATCCCAACTCCCATCAGCTCTAGTCATGATGTCTAATGGTGAGGAATACAGGAGTTGGAGTCCAGCATCTGGGTGTGCCATAATGGGCCAGATTCAGCCTCCAGGCCTTAGGTTTGACACATGTGCCATAATCGTGCTGTTTTCTCTTTCGCCAACATACAGTTCCTTTGACACTGAAATCCCATTGCTTTGCAAAATAATAAATGACTGTGAAAATTCCACAGGTGGGAAGAGACTTGATAGGACGGGCGCTGGAACTGATACCTAGATGGTCCTATGTCACAGCTGTCAAAGACAGGGCAAGTGTATTGAATTAGCTTGACGGCGGTTGCTCAAGATATCACCTTCCTTCCCTTGCATTCTCTAATGGAAAAGTGGCATCCGGAAAAATAAATAGCCTGATTTCCACCTATCTACCAATGCAATCACATCAAGAGGAGAGAGCACCCTCCATCTATCTAGATCTTACCCCAATGCCTAATGTTTGTCCATGATTTCTACTAATGCTTTCCCTGGTGCTGGCTGTGGATCATGATGATGGTGATGATGATTACAATGATAGCACTGATGCAGTTGATGTCTTTCACAGAAAATTATGGAAACAGTTGGACACTGATGCACCACACCTGCATTCAGTTCATACTCATGGAAGTGGAACTGCGCATGCACTGCTTGTGTTTGCATGTACATTTTTGGATGGTGCATGTCTGTCCGCCCATGCTGAAATTGGTGGTGGCACTCCTTTGGCTGAGTATTTAGGGGTGCAACTTTGCCATTCAACACAAGAATTATACAAGCACAAGCATGCATAAACTCCACCTGTGGACATATAAACCATGCAATTATGACGCAGGATCTTAGCCAATGTATTCTCAACGCATGGGAAATGCAAGGTGTGTAAATGAGCAGCAGCTACACTATTCATGGCTGCAAAGGGACAAACACCTTAGAAGCCTAGTTTCCCTAATCCAGGAGTGTATAGCTGTCAGAGGTTGGGAGGGAAACACAATAACTCTCCAGGAAGCCTGCAAAATATTTTTTAAACAATCAAAACTTTTTTTGCTCTCTAGCAAACTCTGTGGTCATGGGGTAATTGCTACTTTCGGAGGGTCTTTGGCAGGGAATGCCTTTTTTTAAAAACAAGAAGTGACCAGATGCTCGTTTCTTTTCAAAAATATAATTTCAACCCAAAATGTCCAAGACATGGTGAAAATGCCTGCTTTTAGAGGAGTTGGGATCCTTTAGATTTATCAGAAACAATCCTGAAAAAATTACTTTTCTAGACTATAAATCCCCAAATTCCTAAACCCACCATGATAGGGCCCTGCCTATCTTCGTGACCGCATCTTCTCCTATGAACCGGTGCGGGCTCTAAGATCCACCGGAGCGGCCTTCCTCTCGTTTCCACCACCGTCACAAGCACGGCTGGTGGGGACATGGGAGAGGGTCTTCTCGGTGGTGACCCCTCAGCTTTGGAACGCTCTCCCCGGGGAGATTCTGCAAACCCACACAATGTCCTCCTTTCATAGGGATCTGAAAACCTGGATGTTCCAGCAAGCATTTGAGAATGACTAGTCCCTAGCTTTAAATGCCCAGTCCTCAGGTTGCCAGATAATACTCTGTTCTCTGCACCTCATCCATTTCCCCGGCCCTATGGTACATCGTTTTGCACTATCCTATGCCCGGCCCTTTTATAGCCTGGCCACACCCATTTTTGTAATTTTGGTCCTTGGTTTTTGTTGAACGTTGTCTATTGGAGTCTCAATGCTGCTGGGTTTTTTTTCTCTTATGTTTAATTGTATTTTATTTGGATTGCTGTATTTTATGATGCTTTTATTTTATTTTAGTGGTGTTTTTGTTTTAATGGATTGTTTGCTTTTATGTCTGCTGGACTTTCTGTCCCATATATAAGCCGCCCCGAGTCCCTTCAGAGAGATGGTGGCGGGGTATAAGAATAATGTTGTTGTTGTTGTTGTTGTTGTTGTTATTGTTGTCGTCAATTATTCTGTTGTCTGGGGGATTAAGGATGCTGTAGTTCAGATATATAACATAAGCAGGAGGACAATTTACTCTGGCCACTGATTAAATTTGAACATGCCTTGATTGAGGAATTGGTAGGTAGTAGGAATTTAATACCAGTTGAAAGGGACATCCCATAATTAATGTGTTGTTGAAGGCTTTCATGGCTGGAATCACAGGGTTGTTGTGTGTTTTCTGGGCTGTATGGCCATGTTCCAGAAGCATTCTCTCCTGACGTTTCGCCCACATGTATGACATGCATCCTCAAAGGTTGTGAGGCATATATCTCACAACCTCTGAGGATGCCTGCCATAGATGTGGGCGAAACGTCAGGAGAGAATACTTCTGGAAAATGGCCATACAGCCCAGAAAACACACAGCAATCCCATAATTGGTTGTCCCAAACTCATGGGTATCTTTCCAGTGAATAATTGACTTGCCCCCAATATTTTTTAAAGCATCTTGAATCCTTCTTCTCTATTTAATGTAAGTGGACATGTCCCAGTTTTCCCTTTCTTTTATTTCTTTAAACTAATATTGACCTCTTTCTCAGTTTGCCTTCTATTGTATTGCATGGGTTCTTGTGTTTGTATCTTGACCATTTTGTATCCTTGGATTGAACAGCTTGAAAACATTTTTTTCAAATTCCCTAAAGTAAATCTTTATATCACCATATTATACTCCAGAAGGGGATATCATTTTACTACGCCTTCATATCCAATGGGGTTTGAGCAGCCATAGATTCTGTGATTCTGCCTCCCAACAAGCCTTAAGAAATGCTTCATTTGCATCCAACTTAATGCATAGGCAAACATAAACAGAGGAAGCCATGTTACCTGGAATTTGCCTTTTTAAAAAGAAAAAAATGAGGGAAAATATCATTTGCAGTCCAAAACCCCAATGGATGAAAGAGAGCAGGGTGGGGTGAGATTTGGGGAGAGGGACGGAGGCAACTGCGGTGGAGTCTTTGAATGGCCTCCAAGCACAATGTTTTCCTTCCCCCATCGATTACTGGCAATGCTCTTGATTCCATCTCACTAATGCATGCAAATAACTTTGCTGAAGAATGCTGCATTCAGAAGGCAGCACAGAGCACAGCCTAAATAAGAAAGTACTGTTCTGAAGAAGTAGTAGCACACGCATATCAGGAGATGGGGAATTAAGCCATGTTTGGAGTTTTTGTATACATTTGTAGCCATAGTGGCACATCTACACTGACCACTTGGGTCAGAGTGAACTCAATAGAGAAGGAAACGACTTCAGTAGACTTTAAATCAAGGCTTTCCAAACTGTGTGTTGCGACACATTTGTGTGGTGTCTTGCCCAAACATAACGAGAAAACTTCTGTGTTTTCAAAAATATAACTGAAAGGTTTTCATGAAATATGTTGTGCCCCCATACATGTCATTACTTTGGTATATATATTTGTCCGTAACTCTTATAAGAAGTTGTTTTAATCTCCAGTTTGCGAGTAAAACTGAATAACTGTGTCGCAAAATGATGCACCTCTAAAAAGTGTCTCATCAACATGAAACATTAGGAAAGTACTACTTCAAACGATATCAGTTCTTTGTGCAATTTTTTCCCTGCAAGGACACACAAACATTTGGATGAGTCTAACTATTCTAAAGGCATTAAATCCCATCTGATCCTGGAAGCTAAACAAGGTCAGCTCAGGTTAGTGCTTAGATGGGAGACCATCAACTAATATTGGGTTCTGGAAGCTGTATTTCAGAGGAAGGAACTGACAAAACCATTTGTGAGTATTCCTTGATCAAGAAAACCCTATGAAATTCCTGATACACCCAAAGTATGGCAGCCTCAGATTAGTCATTTTGGTTTCTAGTGGGAATCCAGAATGAATAAGTTACAAAGGACAACAGAAAGGCAAGGCTGTCTCTGTCTTTATGCATATCCACAAATTATGGTATTTAGACATTAGCATGTATTTACTGCTACAAAGACACTGCAATGCTTTTATATTTTGGGTGACTGCATTATTTCCAAATGAGCCAGTTCACACAGGATATGTTTCCATAAAACTAGCCCTTCGGCAATGAACATAAGCTATCCACACCTAAAAATGAGGGCTAGAGAGGAAACAGCTTAAACGCAAAATCTGTGAAAACTAGTTCTGTAATAAAAGGACTGGTTCCATAAAATAGATTCTCTCTTGACCTTGTTCCTTCAGGTCATTTTGCTGATTCTTCAATACATTTAATGGAGTAGTTAAGCCCTCTCAAACGCAATGCACACACAGATTTGATGTGCAAATGTTCCCACTACACCCAAAATGACATCAGAGATCCTTTAAATCTTTGAATAAAGCCTGCATGGTGCTATGCTTCTTGGTTTGGAGAGGAAAAAAACCTTTTAAAAAATAAATCCAAATATAGAAGAAAATAATTCCTGCTAGATCAAGGTTTCGTAGAACCACATACTCCGATTTCTGTTTTCAAAGAGTTGGATTTCTTTTCTGCTATGTTTTTACACTCTCACTGCTATTTTTTTAAATGCCTTTTATGCTATTTTAAGTGAGTGGTGCTAATAAGATCGCATATTTAATGGTTTCACTTTTTATCTTCATTGTTTTTCCAGTTGCACTTTGTTCTCAATCTAAGCTGTTCTTGGATACCATAGAAAGGCATACAGTCAGTGGAAGCATTTTCTGGGGTTCGGGATGCAGGATCCAACTCATTGAAAATTAGGGGGAAGGATACAAATATACTATCTTTCTTTTAACCTGGGAGAAAACCTATCTCAGAAACTTTAAATCCACTAGTACAATTCTATAGATAACTTTATATAGAATGATTCCAGAGGACATATAAATGCCTAGATAAGTGTTCCTCTAGATCCTCCAGCACTACTCTACACGGCCAACCTTCCACATCTGCAATTATGGCTTTTGAGGATTTGATTGTTCAGGGATTTGATTAAAATGTTTTCGTTAGAAATCTCTAGATCAGATCTGCACAATCTGCAGCTTTCTGGGTGCTTTAAACTTCAACTGGCTAGAACTTCTTGGAGTTGGAGGCCTAGTGATTCTCAACCTGTTTTGGTCTACAACTCCCAGAATTCCCAGCCAGTTTACCAGCAGTTAGGATTTCTGGAAGTTGAAGGCCAAAACATCTGGGGATCCATAGGTTGAGAACCACTGATCTAGATTGTCCAGTGAGTCTCTATAGTCAACATCCTTCACAGGCTAGAGGAGCGAGAGATTTCTAGAGAAAAATGATGTAGTGTTTTAAGCACCAGATAATGACTTTAGAGTTGGCCATGAAAACCCACTGGATTATTTTTGTCAAGTGACACACACTCAGTCCTGAAACCCCCCTGATATGCTACCTCGGAGTCCACTGGAGTCTCCTTCTCTGGGAGTTTTAAATCAGAGCCTGGATGGCCATCTGTCAGGAGTATTTGGATTGGGTATTCCTGGGGGTTGGACAGGATGGCCCTTTATGGCCTCTTCCAACTCCTAATTCTGAAGTCCAAAATACCCTAAAAGCCAAATTCTCCTCATGGGTGAATGAGAGAGTGAAACTTTTGCTTTTAGATGGTTCAATGTATTGTACACAAACTTTGTTCCATGCACAAAATTATTAAAAATATATTGCGTGGCAAATTACCTTGAAGCTACAAAGTGTTAATGAAACAAATTAATTTTGTGTTTAGGTGTGAATCCCATCTCCAGGATATCTCATTATATATATGCAAGTATTCCATAACTTAAAAAAAAAATCCAAACTATGGAGCAAACCTGGTCTTAAGCATTTCAGATGAGGGTTACTCAACCTGTACCAACTCTCTTTGGCGCCACATGCTGCCAATTCGACACAGATGTCTCCATGAAAAGTTGGAATCCCTTCTGCCGAGGTTTGAGTTAACACTGATCCAGCCCTGGTTTTATGCAAATCCATCTGTTATTGGCAGCATGTGAGCAGTAGATTCATTAGATCCCAGCAAAGAAGAACATGAGCGCAAATATGCTCTTCATTTAGATTTCCACCAACTTCCCAATAAGTCTGAGATCAAAGGCCTTTATTGCCTTTGTCTGCCCAAGTTCTGCAGCTCGCTTCGGACCAAACAAAAAAAATGAAAGGCCTTCTCCTGATCTATAGCTGCCATGATCAAAGCCATCACCTCCCATTTGAAGTCCATCTGGAAACCTCGCTTCCATGTGTGCAAATTCCTTCCCGAAATTTAAACCAGCTCGGAGTTTGTTCTTTCCACAAAGAGGCAGCTTCAACTCTCCAAAAATTTGCTCCGTCACACTAAGGTAAAGGAACATTTTAGCTCAGAACGGCTGGGAACGCACACCTCCACCTTGCAGAGAAAATGAGAAAACTCATCAACCAAGGACAACCAGGAGAAGGAAGATTTCACCAGTGTTGAAGAACTAACCTTGTTGCCTCCTTCTGTGCTTAGAATACCTTTGTTCCCGTTCTTCATAAAGCTGTAACTGGCCCTCCACATTTGCGAGCTTGACTTCTCCGTATGATTACTTGCAGATTTTATTAACATGTTCTCTTTAGGAATCTCTGTTGTTGTTTATTCATTCAGACACTTCTGACTCCTCAGAAGCCCACACCAGAGCTCCCTGTCAGCCGTCACCACCCCCAGCTCCTTCAGGGTCAAGCCAGTTACTTCAAGGATATCATCCATCCATCTTGCCATTGGGCGACCCCTCTTCCTCTTTCCTTCCTCTTTCCTCAGCATCATTCTCTTCTCCAAGCTTTCCTGTCTTCTCATTATGTGGCCAAAGTACATCATCTTTGCCTGCAATATCCTTCCCTCCAGTGAATCCACTAGTGTCCTCCATTTCAATTCTATGAGGAACGTTTGCTGGAAGTCATGCTAGATGACCTAGGAATGCTCAAGTATCTTCAGTCCTAAAGTGCTATCCTATAGTTACCTTCCATCTGAAATTGATCACTAAATTGCGCTGGAAGATCTAGACTAGGAGTCCCCAAACTAAGGCCCGAGGGCCGGATGCGGCCCTCCAAGGTCATTTATCTGGCCCTATCCTGGTCCCTATCCTGAACTTTAGACTTAGGGTTGACCTAAGTCTGAAACAACTTGAAGGCACACCAACAACAACAATCCTAATTTTGGACTATTTCGCCATAGTTCCCCCCCCCCCCCCAACAGTTTGAGGGACCATGAACTGGCCTTCCACTTAAAAAGTTTGAGGACCCCTGATCTAGACATTCCTAGAGAGGTGTTCTCCCAGATTTTTTTTAAAAAAAGTATTTTTAAAAAATCATGTATTGACTTGTTATTGGAAAGAAACTAGTGCTGGCACCAGTTGGGCAGGTTGGTCTATTAAGTACACAAGATAAAGTATTCTGGTGAATGCTCTTAGGCTATGAAACTTTGGCTTTGAACTGGTGGAAGAAGATTTTTTAAAAATGAGATGTGATATATTCTTTACTGTAGTATCAATGTGCTTTTAACTGTTTCAAATTCATGCTTTGAATGAACTGTTTAATGTCTTTCTTAATTATTGGTATTTTAAATGGCACAGTAAGACCTCAATTTCTGTGGATGATACATTCCTGAACTTACAGTGGATAAAGGCCAACAGTACTGAACTGAATGACTTCCATTGGAAATTATTGTAGAGTTGGGCTGGAAAACCAAGAAAATTCCTAATTAGATATTCTACCTCGGAATTTGCTAGGTCGTCCAACACAACTTAATGCTATGCCTGGCAGAAGCATATCATATAATCACCTGGAAGGATTAGAAAATTCCTAGAGTGAAAGTATTTTGACAGATGCAGATAGGTGAAACGGTGGGTCCTGGCCCCATGGGGATGGGGGCCATACTATAATGTACAAAATATGTTGACCCTAATTATCATGAAGTTTTTCTGGCAAGACTTCTTTAGCTTCTGAAGTTGAAAGACTGATTTGCCCAAGGTCATCCAGTGGTTTCTATGGACAATTAGGGATCTGGACCCTGGTCTCCAGGATTCCTATCCCAAAACTATATCATTCTGTCTCTTGAGTAACTTTTAGATATCTGGTTCAGCATATACTTCTAATCCAGTGGTTCCCAACCTGTGGGTCCCCTTCAACTTCCAGAAATCCTAACAGCTGGTAAACTGGCTGGGATTTCTGGGAGTTGCCAGCCAAAACACATGGGGACCCACAGGTTGAGAACCACTGTTTTAATCTATATTGGTTTCAGTAACTTATAAGGTGACCAGAATTGAAAAAGAGATGGGGTATAAATACCCCTCATACAAATCTGGATAAAATCAGCTGCTAGAGAAATGACAAGATTGCTGCAAACACTGTTCCAGAGGTGGAAGCAACACAATTCTCCATTATGGATATACTTTTTCCATCTCCAAGACTTGGTCTTGATTCCTTGATACCTTACACATAGATTCCAAGTATTCCGTTACATACCTATTTTGTGCTATTTGTTTCCCCAACTTCAATTTTTTTCTCCCAGGAGTTGTAGTCCTAGGATGCATCTACACTAGACATGTGCAAATTTTGGTCCTGCAGGTGTTTTGGACCTTCAACTCCCACAATTCCAGTAAACTGGCTTGGGTTTTTGGGAGCTGAAGTCCAAAATACCTGGAGGGATGAAGTTTGCCCATGTCTGATGTACACTATAGAATCAATGCAGTTTGAAACCAATTTAACTCTCATAGCTCACTGCTATGGAGTCATGGCACCTGTCATTTGGTGATGAAACAACACTCTTTGGCAGTGAAGGTTAAAGCCCTTGTAAAACTACAACTCCCAGGATTCTTCAGTATTAAACCATGGTAGTCAAACTGCATTAATTCTATAATATAGATGCACCCCTTAGAAAGTATCTCAGTCTAAGATATGAGCTGCATTACAAAAAAAAACCCTCAACAGGGTCTAGTACAGCCTGCTTAAAAATACGTAAAATCATCCTGGGATACTCATTTTAATCACAATAAATAAACCTTTCTGAAGACGTTTGACAAGAAATGGGGAACAGACATAAATAATTTTAATCTCAACCTGAAAATCTCACTCCCACCTGCAGAATGTGATGCACAATTTGTAATTTCATCATCTGATGAGCACCACATGGGATCTCGGCAACTGGTGGTTTCCCCACCTCCAGGGAGTCGGGAAGAAAGAAAGAAAGAAAGAAAGAAAGAAAGAAAGAAAGAAAGAAAGAAAGAAAGAAAGAAAGAAAGAAAGAAAAGGGGCGTAAAGGAAAAAAACCTCTTAAATGTTTTGCCTAAAGCTCCGTCACTGGAGTGTGTGCAGTCTTTTGGAGATACACGGGAGGAATGCATTAATAGGGTAATTCTTATTCCGCTCCAGGCAGAAAGGTTGTACGATAAATGTTTTGCTTCTTAACTGAAGGTAAACTCAGCAAGCGCAACGCATAATAGGCTGTTATCGCAGAAAACGCGGCTCAATACAGACAATTTGTTTTTAAAATGCAAAGAGAGGTGGTCACGGGACTGATATACCCGAAGCTTGATTTGTCACCACGTTTGTGCAAATTTGCAAACAATAAAGGGAAGCGCATATACCAAACAAGGCCACTTTATATCTCACTGGCTGTTAGTGAGAGTTTCACTTCCAATAGGTCAGATTCAATGGTCGAAATCCCATATCAAAGAGAGGACCATAGCTTACAGTCAATGGGAGATGCAGTTAAGACCATAAAATATATGTATTAAAAACATAGATTTAAATAACAATACTAATGATATGTAAATTTTAAATCCATGGTTTAAAACTGACTGGGTAGAATGCCCTCCAGTACTCATAGTACGAAAAAATCTTTATTTATTTACCATGTTTGTACCCCATCTTTCTCACCCAAAAAGGGACTCATGTGGCTTTACAAAGGCAACAATTCGATGCCGCATATACATATTCATATCAATAAATAGACAAATGCATTAAAATCCAAACCCATTAAAACATAAACATGGAAACATCAATTAAAATTCACACAATCCAGGTCATATTTCAAGTTGTCATTATGTTATATATTTATTTATTTACAGTATTTATATTTCGCCCTTCTCACCCCGAAGGGGACTCAGGGCGGATCACATTACACATATTAGGCAAACATTCAATGCCTTAACATAGAACAAAGAAAGTAGACAAAACGCAGGCTCCGAGCTGGCCTCAAACTCATGACCTCTTGGTCAGAGTGATTTGTTGCAGCTGGCTGCAGCTGGCTGCTCACCAGCCTGCGCCACAGCCTGGGCCTATAATCTTTTATTGTACTGCTCCTGTTTACTGACCAAAAGCTTGGTCCCAAAGCCATGTTTTTAGTTTTTTCCTGAAGGTTGGGAGGGAGGAGGCTGCTCTAATTTCACTGGGGAAGAAGTTCCACAGATGAGGGGCCACCACCAAGAAGGCCCAGTCTCTCATCCCCACCAGTCGTGCTTGCGAGGGGGTGGGACTGAGAGCAGGGACTCCCCCAACTTCCGAGGTGGATCACAGATACATTCAGACAGGTAAGCTGGACCAGAACCATTTAGGGCTTTACAGGCTAAAGCCAGCACTTTGAATTGTGCTCGGCAGCAGACTTGACAGCCAGTGGAGCGGATACAACAAGGGGGTTATGTGCTCCCTGTACACCACTCCATTGAGCAATCTGGCTGCTGTCCGTTGGACTACTTGAAGCTTCCAAACAGTCTTCAAAGGCAACCCCACATAGAGTGCTTTGCAGTAGCCTATTCGGGATGTAACGAGAGTGTGAACCACTGTGGCCAAGTCAGACTTCCCAAGGTAAGGGCACAACTGGCACACAAGTTTTAATTGTGCAAAAGCTTTCCTGGCCACCTCCGAAACCTAGGGTTCCAGGCTCTGCGATGAGTCCAGAAGAACTCCCAAGCTGCGAACCTGTGTTTTCAGAGGGAGTGTAACCCCATCCAGCACAGGCTGCATCTCTAGGCATTTTGTAGGTCCTCCAGCACAATTATATGGCATTCTTCATTTAATCAGGGTTCACAATTATCCATGGTTTCGTGTATCCATGTTTTATGTATTTTAAATAGGTTTTAAATGATTTAAACTCCTTGTTTCAAAAAAGCGTTTGGTTTAATTTTATTTGAATGTTGATAGTCTTTAGACTTTATATTGTATATGGCATTATTTTTAGCACTGTTCATTGCTTTGAGTCTCGGTTAAGAGAAAAAGCACCGGACAAATAAATATAATAATAACTATTCATCTTCAAATAGCTCTAAATTTAATTCTATTTTCGTGTTTAGAGTTTTCAGGTTTCAAATTGTACATTGAATTATTTTTAGCCCCGTTATCTGCTTTGAGTCCTTTCAAGAGAGAAAAAAACGAGATATAAATATGATGATGATGATGATGATGATGATGATGATGATATTTCCATCACGGATTCAGGGGTCATATTGTAACTGGGCAACAACTACGGAACTGCAAAGCCATGCAAATGAATGTGAAATGAAAGATTGCAATGCACATTTCACATCTGCATGTGCAATGTCCCATGCCATATGTCCAATGCACCATGCCATGTGTCCAACAACACTGAATGTTCAACTACGTTTCCACAACCTTCAATGGAATGTGAATGGTTTTACCTGGTCAAAAAGAGAAGGGTGGAAAAACATATCCAGACATATTCACACAGCATCGTGTGCCAGCCAACCTCAGGTGCCAAGGAGTTCTTCCGCACCCTCTCCGACTTGCATAAGCCCTGGGACAGCTTCAAAAGATCAGATGTTGTCTCAAATGATTAAGCAAGCTTCAGACCAAAAACAGGCTGAAAGGTAAATACGCCCTTTGAAAGCTCCAAAGGGAAAGGAAAACACACACATATGGCAGACAGTAAATTATTATCCTGGCTAAGTTTTTTAAGGACATAACACAACCAAACTTGATCTAGCAAGTCAGCAATTATAAGCAAACATGAAATTGGGGTGTGTGTGTGCATACTTTACCTAAAATTGATATTTTTGTTGCTTTTAAATCTTAGTCTATAGAGAGGGAACTTTTCTATTGACCTATAAGATTTCTGCCAACATCAGCTACATTAATAGAAGGGCCAAAGCTAAGGATTTTGCCAAATAATCATTAGAGATATCACAGCTTTATCGATGACCTAACAATGGAATAGAGAGTTCATCAAAACAGCAGGTGACTCCAAATTGGGAGGAGTAACCAATACTCCAGAGGACAGGATCAGAACCCAAAATAACCTTAACAGATTAAAGAGATGGATCAAAACTAACAAAATGAATTTCAATTAATTTTAATAGGGATAAATGTATGGTTTTTGTGGCCTACACTTAAGCAACAAAAACAAAACACACAGAGGAAAAGATTCAAACTGCATTAAAAGAAATTCTGCCTAAACATTAGGAAGAATCTCTTGATTGAAAGAGGTGTTTGGCAGTGGAATATACTGCCTTGGAGTATTGTGGCATCTCCTTCTCTGGGAGTTTTTAAACAGAGGCTGGCCATATTTTGGGAGTGCTTTGGTTGTGTCTTCCTGCATGGCAGAATGGAATTGGACTGGATGGGCCTAAGGCTCTCTTCTAGTTCTCTCATTCTATAAGTGGACTTTCGCTTAATGAAACCCTATGAATGAGAGATTGCCTCTCCAAGAAATACTGTTCTTAGCAGCCTGGTCCACATCTTGAAAACTCATGCAACTTTCTTGATCGACTCTATCCATCTATAATGCATTCTTATTCTTCTCATACTGCCTCTCACTTTACTCTTTTTGATTTGGGCAATATTTTCACATGACATATATCTGGACCCAGCAGCGTAGAGAAACACCAGGACCTCTCGTCTCCTTGTTTATAAAGAACCCGATCTTCAAATCCATGTCTTTATTCATCAAAAAGTGGACTAAGGAACTATTTATTATTTCTGTTTCCTCTAATGAGCTCAAGATTTCCTCCTCTCCACTTTATTCTCATAACAACCCTGTGATAGAAAATTACCTTGATCAACCAATGAGTTTCATCCATTACTGATCCTCCCAAAACCCAAGATTACTCCCCAAATGTGGGTGGATGGACTGCTGCTCCTGGAGCGCCACTTTAACTCCAGCCCCCAGTTCTTAGAAACTTCCAATCTCAGAGACATTAAAATAATATCTCTATAGCCAGCAGCAACTGAAATCGAAGCAGACACACATGATTACCCAATGTTTAGCTGGAGCAATACAGACAAGGAATTCTCCACTTGTTTTTCTTTGGAGGGCATCGCTGACTCAATGTCTCCTGATACCACCAACCCACACTGGTGTTAAAGCACAGCTAAGGTAGAAGCTATCGCTCTGGGCTATGTAGGGGAAAAATATTTATTTTCATTTATTTATTTATTTTATATACCACTCTTCTCCCCCAAGGGGACCCAGAGCAGACCCAGACCCCCAAGGGAACCCAGAAAATATCCAAAAAGGAGGGGATAAAAGCAGAGGATAAGCATCTTTGCATCTACAATGTAGAGCTTCTGATTTCGGAAAGTAGGACCTGGAAATCTAAAGATGGATGAGAAATCCTTTGTAACAAGGACTGATCAATTCTGAAGATTTCCAAACAAAGAATTCTACATAGATCAGAAAGGGAATGATCTGTTATCCAAAATGCTTATGACCAGTAATGTTTGGGATTTTTTTCAGATTGTGGAATACCTATGTTTGTACATATATGCATACATAATGACATAGTTTAAAGATGAGACCCAAGTCTAAGCACAAAAGTTATTCATAATTCATATATTAAACATAGCCTGAAGGGATGCTATGGGTGGGATTTTGGGGATTGTCATGTATTTAAATGTTATTAAAATGTAATTTTAACTGTATCCTAACTTTTACACTCATGACACAAGTATTTAATTGTGTCATAAATAAATGAATTGACAAATTCATTTTTAAATATTTTGTGCATGTGTACGTTGAATTATTCAAAAGTGATCATGAGGAATACCACCAAATAGAGGCATTGTTGCTTTCAAGTCATAGCCTTCCTCTGAAGCTAAAAGCATGTAATTTGCCCAAGATTACTGGCACATAAACATTTTGGATAACCACCAACTCCTGCCATAACCACCATAGCATTGGTTTATATAAAAAAATAGATGAATGCTAACCAGGTGGAGTGTACCCACTGCTGTCTTCTAAGGAAGCATTTTGCAAATGCATCACCCATTAACACTATACATACATGCATTATACACAAGCCAATATAAATATCTCACTGTCAGATTGGCAACAGATGACATTTTGGAAGCAGGAGTCCCAACGCAGGACAGAACAAACAGACCGTGATGTTATATAGAGCAAAGCAAACCCGCAAGGCATGAGTACTTGATGGTTTTGTTCATTATTGATTCATGGAAAACGCCCCCAGAAAGCAGCTCATGCAGATGATCCCTGAGACACAGAATGAAAGTCTGGTGTCTACAATGTTGACCTATTATAGAAACATGCCCAAATCAGTAGGTCACGACGTGTTGTTGGCCGAAGGAAAGAGAGGCTGCCTCCCCACACAATATGCTAATGTGCAGACATTTGTTTTCGTCGTTTTGTGCAGAATTTACATCCAATCCGTCATCCCTTCCATTACTGGCCTTTGGTGACAACGAACTCTCAAGCGTGGCCCGGGGCAACTGGCCTTTCTCTAATCACATCGGACCACAGCCCAATTTACAGAGTATGTTTTATGTGGCTTAAGCTTTTGTGGACAGCAGCCCAATGGGCCCATGCCAAATCCCCTTGTTTGCATTTAAGTACAACTAGCTGTTTGTTTGTTTGTTTGTTTCTACTACAATAGACTAAAGCAGCTTCATAATGGTTTCTGCATACTGTATAGTACAACTCCATATCTACAGGGGATATGTTTCAGGATTTCACATGGATAAACCACAGGTCATAAGTGAACTCTACTGAATGAAGACTTTCAAGAGAAGCACACTATAGAGCAGGCATGGGCAAACTTTGGCCCTCCAGGTCTTTTGGACTTTAACTCCCACAATTCCTAATAGCCTACCGGCTGTTAGGAATTGTGGGAGTTGAAATCCAAAACATCTGAAGGGTCAAAGTTTGCTCATACCTGCTATAGATTCTTCCTAGGAAATGCCTAGAATAGGACCTATTTTGCCAGAGTAAATGAAACCACAGATAATGGTCCTACAGATACATGGGTTTGTACTGTATTATTTAGAGATTTAAATAAATAAATAAAAAATAAAACTTTATTTATACCCCGCCACCATCTCCCCATGGGGACTCGGGGCGGCTTACATGGGGCAGAGGCCCAAACAACATAGAACAAAACATAAGCGACATAATACAAATCACACTATAAAAAGATAAAACAGTAAAACAATATATCAATTAAAACAAAAATACAGGATAAAAAATTGCATTTAAAACACATAAATGGTGAAATCGTAATAAAAAGATTTCCATTGCTTTCCATTTAACACTACTCTTTAAGAATGTATTCCCATATTTTGCTATCAGGAACAGGACACAGTGAACAGCATAGAATATCAATCAAACAGAAATGC
Source organism: Anolis carolinensis (assembly GCF_035594765.1). Lineage (NCBI taxonomy): Eukaryota > Metazoa > Chordata > Lepidosauria > Squamata > Anolidae > Anolis > Anolis carolinensis. The sequence goes on from NC_085841.1 coordinate 358,454,231, forward strand.
TAACTGAGTAAAGTGTTTTACCATTCCAGCGCCAGCAGCCTTTTCCAAATGCATCTCTTCAGCAGTTATCCATTTGCAAGTGGAACAATCCCTCCAGTTCGATTCGAATAACCTTTGATTTGCCAAAGACTTTAGACTATCACTCCCACAATCCTGAGCCTATGAAAAGAATGCCGTCTAGAAATGCTAGAGAGGTAGCCTCTCTCTGTATTTTCCAAGTCTTCTAGTACAGCTCTATGATATACACCTTCCAGATGTACCATAATTCATTTCAACAGGGTTCGCAGTTATCCCCAGTTTCATGTTTCTGTGGTAAGTCTAAGAACATATGACCCCAGAGATATGAGATAATTTAATACTGGATTTAATATCTATTATACAGTTGCCCTTAACAACCTTAGATATGCAGAGGATACTACTCTGATTCCTGAAAGTGAGGAGGAGCTGAGGAGCCTTATCACCAAGGCGAAAGAAGAAAGTGCAAGAGCTGGGCTGCAGTAAAACATTAAGAAAACCAAGATGATGGCAACCAGACTGACTGATAACTGGCAAACAGAGGGAGAAAACATGGAGGCAGTGACAGACGTTTTCTAGGCACAAAGACTACTGCAGATGCAGACTGCAGCCAGAAAATCAGAAGACGTTTACTTCTTGGGAGGAGAGCAATTACCAACCTCAATAAAATAGTGAAGAGTAGAGACATCATACTGGCAACGAAGGGCCACATAGTTAAAGCAATGGTATTCCCCGTAGTAACCTTTGGATGCAAGAGATGGACCATAAAGAAGGCTGAGCGAAGGAAGAGAGATGCTTTTGAACTGTGGTGTTGGAGGAAAATCCTAAGAGTGCCTTGGACCACAAGAATATCCAACCAGTCCATCCTCCAGGAAATAATGCCTGACTGCTCACTGGAGGGAAGGATATTAGAGGCAAAGATGAAGTACTTTGGTCACATAATGAGAAAGCAGGAAAGCTTGGAGAAGAGAATGATGCTGGGGAAAATGGAAGGAAAAAAGAAGAGGGGCCGACCAAGGGCAAGATGGATGGCTGGTATCCTTGAAGTGACTGGCTTGACCTTGAAGGAGATTGGGATGGCCACAGCTGACAGGGAGCTCTGGCATGGGCTGGTCCGTAAGGTCACAAAGAGTCGGAAGCGACTGAATAAAGAAACAACAATACAGTTGTCCCTCCACATTTGCAATTTTGACTGTTGCGGATTTCATTATCATGGAATAAATATAAAACGTGCTTTCTAAGAATCTCTAGGTCCAGTAACATTGTGCTGGAAGACCTTGAACTTTGTGGACAAGTGATCTCTCAGGTTTTATTTGCAGTTTTTCACTTTCATGGGGATTCCTGTGCCTATAATTCCAGTAAATGAGGTCTGACTGTAATATTGTAACCTCTTATTTTGAAATCAGAGTTGATACATTTTGACTGACTCCCAATTTGGACTCCTTTAGACTATCTCAGAAGACTTACCATTTTAGATTCAGTGCCAGGTGGAAGAAATTCAGCTGCTACCAGCTTTTAGGAATGATGGGAGCAAAACACCTGGAGGGCTGAAGTTTGTTCATACCTGTGCTAATGGGTTCAGACCCAACGTTCCCCAAAGGTGGCACATATGGGGGACTCAGCACTTTTCTACTGATTCAGCATTAGAAACCCAATTCCTCCCCTTTGTCAAGTCTCCAAGTTTCTCTATGCGTCATCGTTGGATGATGTTGTGTCCAAATTATCAGCAGCTGAATGTCTTCCACCCGGCATTGAATCTAAACTGATAAGTCTTGTGAGAGAGACCCAAGGAGAGAAGCCTTCAATGGAGAGAGAGAGAGCCGCAACTGTGCTGGAGCAAAAGCAAAAGGGAAAGGACCCAGGTGCTTCCTTTCTGGCCAGGCTTTGGTGCTCAGACAAGATGACAGACGGCTTCCCATGTAAAAGGAAGCTTGCTTTCCCCAGTAACACACAGTCCAGGGGAGGAGGTTAAAGGAGTCACTCTCTTGTCTCCGCTTTGCTTCCCACCGGAGCCTGGTCATTTCCGACCAGCTGAAGCCTCGGGCCACGACGCTATATTAGATTCCAGTTGCTAAAGGGAGATGCTCTAGCAGCATCCATTCCTCTCTGTTAAGACTGGCTGAATTGTTAGGAGAGGGGGGGAAATCACTATGTAACAAAATTTGAAACATTTTTGTTCCTAGTTTGGAAGTGTTATTTCCTGTTTAAATGTGCAGGACTTACATTGAAAGTAGTGGTTCTACTCCAGAAACTTTGTTTTCGTGGCTGCCACAGACTACGTTGAATTGGTTGAGACTCAATGAGATATTCACTGAAAAACAATCAAATGTGAAGCAGAATGTCCCGCAAAAACAAAGTTTTTGCAGTTTAACAAACTCTTCCCATGTCTTTATGACAGACTCAATTAGGAAATGACATTTATAACCCAGCAACAAAAAATCGTCTTACATGGTGTTATCAACATTAATAAAATTCATCTATCTTGGTATCCATGTCCTTGGTTAATTTACAAAATCATTAAAATGCTATTTAAAAAAATATTTGGAATGATGGACAATGACCAGAAGTGGATCGAAGTAGTAAAAAATGTTAGGAGTTCAAGCTGCCTTGAGTCCCTATATTGGGAGGGATATGTAAAAAGAATAATAAAAAATTAGCAAAAGCCTTGGCTGTCACTAGTTTGTTTTAGCAGGAATATTGTATTGTATGGACAAGGTCAATACTGTACAATGAATTAGAATCTGGTTTTTAAAAGGAGATTAATAATTCAGATTGTTGTTGTTGCTGATTTAATGTTTCAAGTCAATGCTGTCTGATGACAACCCTCTCCGATGGTTTTCTTGGTAAGATATCTTTAAAGGAGTTTTGCCACTGCCATCATTTAAAGCTGATTTAGTCACTGATAATAGGAATAATTAAGAAAATTCATTAGACAATCTTGCTGTCCACATCTCTGGGTAGCTTGCAAAATCACCAAAAATTATTTTAAAAAAATATTAGCACTGGTGGGCTATGGCCAGAAGTTGATCAAAGAAGTAATAATTGTTAAGAGCTGCTTTAAGGGATAGTGGGAAAAACTCCACAACAGCCCTACCAAAAGCATAGGTTGCCATTGGTTTGTTGTAGCAGGAATAATGTATTGCGGGCATGGGCAAAATTGGGCCTTCCAGGTGTTTTGGACTTCAACTCCCACAATTCCTACAAGCCCATACCTGGTGTAGTATATGGATAATGTTCTACACATAAACACTCTGCCTGCCAACTCAGATATGTCCGTAAAGCCAATTTTCCTCCAAATTACCAATTAATTTATGTTGAGATACTGGAGAGCAGGTGAGTTACTGATGGGCTTCTAGGAAGGGAATTATATTCATGTTTAGCTTGGAGAAGACAAGGTTAAGAAGAGACATGACAGGCATGTTTAAATAATTTGAAAGGTCATATTAATAACGGTGCAAGCTTCTCTTGCTCCAGGACACGGAGCAATGGGATCAAACTATAGGAAAATATATTCCCACCTAAACATTAGGAAGAACTTCTTCATGCATTTTTAAAATAATGTCAGAAGCAACTTGAGAACATACTGAAAGTTGCTTCTGGTGTGAGAATCGGCTGTCTACAAATACGTTGCCCAGGGGACACCCGGATGTGTTACCATCCTGCTGGGAGGCTTCTCTCATGTCCCTGCATGGGAAGCTAGGGCTGACAGAGAGGAGCTCACTCCGTTTCGCAGATTCGAACCACCAACATTCAGGTCAGCAGTTCAGCCGGCACAAGGGTTCAAGTCATTGCACCATCGCAGCCCCCTTCTACATGGAAAAGAACTGTTTGCTTCTCAGTCTCCTTCTCTGGAAGTTTTTGAAGAGAAGCTGGATGACCATCTGTTGGGAAGGTTTTGATTGTGTATTCCTGCATGGCAATAGTTTGGGCTAGATGACCTTCCAACTGTTAGTCCATATTTCCAACCTTTCAGACATTGGGCAACATCTAGTCTAGCCTCACAATGCCTCAAAATTAAGGAAACCTGACATTCCCCACAAATTTGTTGACTACAAATCCCATAATCCCCAACCCACTGCCCAGATGAACAAAGAATTAGGGGATGTGCACTCCAAAACATAACTTGCTCTGTCTTTTGTCTTTTAACACATTTGCTTTGGCTGCTGGCTTTCCCAGTTTAATGTTGATTCATCTGCTACTTGGTGCTATTTTTTATTATAAACACCCTTGGGATAATTTTTGAAAAAAGGATAGTAAAAAAGAGTACATTTACATGTACTTTTACAAACCTACCATTTTTTTTTCCTCTGGGGAGACCCACCAGGACAAAGAATTTCTCTCTGTCATTGTAGCCCTTGAAGGATCAATCCTTTGTTTTATTACACATTTCTAGAAGGCATTTGTTTCACTTAACTCCTCAAGAGCCATTTGGGGACAGAGAGGAAGGAAGTTCTTAAAATGCATTTTTAAAAAGGGGTTTTATTATATGTGTATGCAGAGGAAAGGGAAGAAATAATTCTGATCCTGAGGAAAAAAATTGAAGTCCACAGGTTTTCCAGTCTGGGATACAAATTATTGGACATAACCTCTTGGAAAAAACTGCACCCACTCTCTGGGCATATATCCCTTTGGAAATAAATGGCAATCATAACTTTATTGAAAAGGAAAAAAATGATGTCATATCCGTTTGGCAAATGTGAATCTCTATGAACATGTGGAGACCACCTTTTGAAAACCACTAGTCAAGAAAAGCATGACCTTGTTACAAGTCAACCCTTTGAACAAAGGATATTCATAAGCATTTATGTAATGGCACACAGGTAACTCAGCTGTTAAATTGAAGAACCCTGTATTTGAACTGCCAAGGACAAAGACATGCCACTACAAAAATATATTTGGTTAGCAGAGGATGGATGTTTCTTTGAAGTAGAAACTGCAGTTGCAGTTGCAAAAGATATACACTCCCCTGAAACCTCTTAGTTTAAAATATGCACTCAGAGATAAATAAAAACAAAGTCTTCTTTGAAAAATAACATATCTTGTTTACTCACAAACATCTTGTGAGTCCATAAGCCATACTTCTCTACTGGAGTCCAAAACATCAACATGCATCCACCTCCACTGAGGTGTAGAGCAGACTGACTACAAAATAGAGTCCTGAGTCTGAACATGTTCAGTACAATTACATGTCTATGACCCCTCCCACACCAAAGTGGTACAGTCAAATTGGCAAATCAACATACAGGTTAGCAAATATATATATATATCAACAAATAATTAGTGAAAGGCTTGGGAGGTTGCCATTTCCAACGCAAATGACCCTCTGCAGTGGCACATTCTTCAACATCCACAGCTTTAAAATATTGAATTTAAAAAATCCAAAACATTTTTGGATTTTGCCATTTTATATAAGGGACACTACCTTACTAAACCATTGTATACAATGGCATTTGAGCATCCCTAGATTTTGGTACCAATGAGGAATTCAGGAACCAAACCCCAATGGATATCAAGAGTCTGCTGTATATAATTTAATTTTAAGTGAAGACAATAAAAATCTGCTTATAATGGAACCTCTCCCATATATCCTTAAACAGAAGGATCATAGGTGTTCACAACATACAAATGAAAACCAGCTGTCTGCTTTTAATATTTACAAGGGACTCAATGGTAACCACAAGCCAGAGCACCAATTCAGCATTTCAGGAGTCAACCTGTTTGAAAGGACCATATGTTGTATTGTATCGAAAGCATCCTAAACAATACCAGGCAACAGGTTTGTTTTGAAAGCAGACACATTTCAATTTTAATAAGGGGATTTTCCAGATCTTTAATTAGCAAGCTCTCAGGTAGAACAGAACTAGAAACGCCACCTCAGCAGATGCTCCTCAACCTAGGATGCATCTAAACCAGGCAAGGGCAAACTTGGGTTCTCCAAGTGTTTTGGACTTCAAATCCCACAATTCCTACCGGCTGTTAGGAATTGTAGGAGTTGAAGTCCAAAGCACCTGGAGGACCCAAGTTTGCCCATGACTGATTCACACTATAAAACTAATGCAGTTTGATATGATTTTAACTGAACTGCCATAGCTCAATATTACATTATCCTGGGGGTTGTAGGGTTACAAGGTCTTTAGTCTTCTCTGCCAAAATAGTGTTGGTGCCTCACCTAACTACAAATCCTAAGATTCCATAGCATTGAACATTGGCAATTAAAGTGATATGGAACTGCATTAATTCTACAGTGTAGATGCACCCAAGGCAAGTATATATAGAAATGTATACTTTCCATGGCAGATCAGACCTGAAAGCTGCCACACTTTCCTGCTTTCCAGTACTAAGGATGCATTGGCCTCGGCTATTCCTTCTCTCTGCAACGGAATGGAGTGTCAGGGTTGCTCAATGTTTCAAAAATAAAGACAGGTTTTCTTTACCAGCTGAGTGGAAGTTTGAGCACTGCCTTTGGCAGGTCTGAACGTGCCGAAAGGAGTTTCGCCAGGCATTAAGTCACAGCTTTCTCCTGGAAGTTACATCTCTAGGATCCTTGAGCACTTAAACATCTCTAGGATCTTTGAGCATTTAAAAGACATGAGAATTCAGAAACATGCACTACCTTAAAGCGTCTGTGTGTATGCCTATCTATCTATCTATCTATCTATCTAAGTACAGGGTGTATACATGTATGTGTGTATACTATATTTGTTTGATTCTAAGACCCAAACCTATCTAAAAGTGGGGTATATATTATAGAAAGAGAGAGAGAGAGAGCACACTTTTTCAGTGGGTGGTATTAGTGTGTATCTTATAATACTATGTAACAAAATTTGAAACATTTTCTGTTCCTGGTTTGAAAGTGTTATACTCTTTAATTATTTGGTCCTCACTTTGAAAGTAGTTTTCCCTCACTACTTCGCGGTTCACTTTTCACGGTTTCGCTGTATCGCAGTTTTTCAATAAACTCTAAAAGACTATTATAAATCATAAAAAATTACAATTTACAGCCTAAGGAAGGGAGGAAGGAGAAGCCAAAGGGAGAGAAAAGGAGCCCAAGCAGCAACGGGAGGAAAAGGAGGTGATTTATCAACACAAGATTCGTTGATAAAGACTTAAAATAGTATATAACTACTAAAATAATGTATAAACATTAAAATAAATATAGTGTCCCTACTTCACGGATTTTCACTTATTACAGGTAGTCCTGGAACCTAATCCCAGCGATAAGTGAGGGAACACTGTAGTTGTTATACTCCAGAAACTTTGCTTTTGTAGCTGCCACAAACTAGGTTGAATTGGTTAAGGCTCTATGAGATATTCATCGAAAAACTATAGGAAAATGTGCTGCAGGGAGTCCCGCGAAAATAAAGTGTTTGCAGTTTAATAAACTTTTTCCATGTTCTTATGATAGAACCAAATTAGGAAATGACATTTATAACCCAGGAACAAAAATCATGTTACATTCTGTAATGTGGTTTCTTGGAATGGAATACATATGATTGATAGATGCCCACAAACATATATTATTCCTCCACATTCACTGGAGCAAGGGGAACAGGATCCCCATCAAAGTGGAAAAACTTTGAGCTCATCACTTTTTTTTTTTTACCTAAGAGAATCTTGAGTTCCTCCAGTGCAATTCTAAAGTCAACTTCCAACAAAATCATTCTGGAAAATCTATAAACTCCTGGAGAAGTGTTTATGACATCAAGGCATTTTTTTTATGAAATCTAGTTTGCAGAGAGACAGAATATCAAGGTGGCGGAAGGGGGGGATTAGAAATGCTGGAATATTTAAGCCAAGAAGTAAATACATGCAGTTTTGTGGTTGGAAACCCATATTTCGGTCCATTGTATGCATTATAGCAGGCATGGGCAAACTTCGCCCCTCCAGATGTTTTGGACTTCAATTCCTAACAGCCTCAGGCCCTTTCCTTTTCCCCCTCAGCCGCTTAAACAGCTGAGGGGGAAAAGGAAGGGGCCAGAGGCTGTTAGGAATTGTGGGAGTTGAAGTCCAAAACACTTGGAGGGCCGAAGTTTGCCCATGCCTGCACTATAGCATTCATTTGCATCCTCTTCCAGATGTTTCTGGCTACAATTTCCAGCAGACCCAATCTGTTGTTGAAGGATGATGGGACATGCAGTCAGCAAGATCTGGAGCCCTGCTCTAAAGAGAGAGAAACCACCTGGGAATATCTAAAAGCAGTTCTTCAACATGACTTAAACTGCTCAGAGGCAGTGTTGCTTTGGGCTACTTGAGCTCAAAAGGATTTTGACAGGATTGGACTCTCAGGAGACACAATCCTCTTGCGAGGAAAGCCTCGGATCCTTCTCTCTGAGCTGTTAAACCAGATACAAGCCCAGTCTCTGCCAGATTAGCATGATCCAATGCTTCCTGCTGCAAACCAACAGCCTTTCAATCATCCTCTACGTTTAATTAAAGATAGTTGCCTCTGCTTCCCACACTGTTTCTTAGCACAGCCTGTCCTTTGGCTTCAGTGGGTGCAATGAGTCTTTGGAGGAGGGGGACATCCTGTTTTGTCATCATTTATTTCCTGCTCAAGGAAATAAAAAGTAAGTATCCATCACTGTTTTTGCTCTTTATGCATCCCACTCTTGTATAAAAGGCATTTAATAAGGTTTGCCTGCTTGTCTCATCTCAGCACTGGCTCTGTTTGGAGCAGATATTCAAATCAGGCGATGCTTCTAAAGATGGAAATATTCCATTGCATCAGGACAGCATTGCAAATGTAGGGAAAACATCTGCTAAGCATCCATCAGTAATACCTCAATTAAACACATGGATATATCAATTAACAAAGGTATTATTTAGCTGAAGGTGAGCATCACATCTTTGACAATTTGGTACCAGCTGCAGAAATAACATGGGAAAAAAGTAAACAGGTCCATAACCCCACAAAATGCTCCATGCAGTAATGGCGCTCCATGCTGTCATGCCGGACACATGACCTTGGAGGCATCTACGGACAACGCCTGCTCTTTGTCTTAGAAATGGAGTTGAGAACCAACCCCCAGAGTCGGACATGTCTAGAATTAATGTCAAAGGGAAACCTTTACCTTTAACACCACAAGAATTGGGGAGCTGTTTACCATATTTCATTTGGTTGCTGTGTGTTTTCCAGGCTGTGTGGCCATGTTCCAGAAGCATTCTCTCCTGATGTTTTTCCCACATCTATGGCAGGCATCCTCAGAGGTTGTGAGGTCTGCTGGAAACTAGTCAAATGGGGTTATTTATCTGTGGAGTGTCCAGGGTGGGAGAAAGAACTCTTGTCTGTTGGAGGCAAGTGTGAGTGTTGCAATGTATCACCTTGATTAGCACTGAAAAGCCTCACAGCTTCAAAGCCTGGCTGCTTCCTGCCTGGGGGAGTCCTTTGTTGGGATGTGTTAGCTGGCCCCGATTGTTTCCTGTCTGGAATTCCCCTGGTTTCTTTTAGTGTTGTTCTTTACTTACTGTCCTGATTTTAGAAATTTTTTAATACCGGTAGCCAGATTTTGTTCATTTTCATGGTTTCCTCCTTTCTGTTGAAATTGTCCACATGCTTGTGGATTTCAATGGCTTCTCTGTGTAGTCTGACATGGTGGTTGTTGGAATGGTCCAGCATGTCTGCGTTCTCAAATAATATGCTGTGTCCAGGTTGGTTCATCAAGTGCTCTGCTATGGCTGACTTCTCTGGTTGAGTTAGTCTGCAGTGCCTTTCATGTTCCTTGATTTGTGTTTGTATGCCCTGAGGATACTTGCCATAGATGTGGGCAAAACATCAGGAGAGAATGTTTCTGAAAGATGGCCATACAGCCCAGAAAACTCACAGCAATCCAGTGATTCCAGGCAAGAAAGCCTTCAACAATACATGTAAGCCGCCCCAAGTCCCCGTTGGGGAGATGGTGGTGGGGTATAAATAAAGTTTTATTATTATTATTATTATTATTATTATGTTTCATTTAATTTGAAAGTAACAATATACCGTAGTTGGCTCCGTACATTCGTTATACAGATATGATTCATATTTTCCCTGTAGCAATTAAAAAGCTTGAATCTATAGACAACATCTCTTAAAATTGGTCACAGAGTCGCACTAAAGAAACTAGAGATTCCTAGAAGATGGCTAAAAAAAATTAGTATTTTTTCATTTGTGGTTTTTTTTCTCTCATTGGGGCTCATGCATCCCTTAACACTTGCAAGAGTGCAAAGCCCATTGTTTTCATGTATTCTAGATCTATCTGTATATCTGTCTCTCCATCTAGCATGCTGGGACAGACTGATTTGTTCTTCTCTTCTCTATTCATTTACACTAGAAGTCAGCAATAGGAACGCTGCCACCAAGGTCATCTCCAGAACCACAAGGATTGGAACAAAAGCCTTGGAGCAACATCTCAATCTCCTAGCCTACATTTCCTCTTTAGAGGACTCTTCCTTTCACTCACTTCCAACCCCACGTCCGTTCCCCTCCAAAAGAGATGACTGCTTTCCAGTTGGGCAGCTAGAAGACAAGAGTTAATACCCTGTAGCCGACATGACAAGCCCTGCAAAGCCCCCGTCGCTCCGTCTACTCCAGTCGCAGTCATCTTCTCAAGTGGAGTTGTCACAAGAGTGGAGCATCCAAATGACAGGACATTTCTCTGCAATTTAGCATCAAGCCTTCTGCCTCGTGAGAAGTAAAGTCTAAGTCCAGTCAGCACCCTGCAAGGACGTAAATTATATTGGGTCATAATTCTGCTTCACAATAAATTTTCCTTAAATGTAGAAGACAAGTTTCTAGTCCCTACGGGCTGCTGGAAAAGTCACTCGACAGCGCCTAGGGAAGTCTTTCATGATGGGGTCAAAGCAGGCAATCCAGCACACAGCTCTCTTCTCTTCAGCACAGCTCAAATAAAGGCAGGTCTCTCTGTTGCTTGAATTCTAGACTGATAAGAGACCCCAAGGCCATCCAGACCACCCCTGCCATGCAAGAACACAGTCAAAGCACTCCTGACAGATGGCCATCCAGCTTCTGCTTAAAAATCTCCAAAGAAGAAGACTTCAACGTAGTGTATGCATCTTCGAACTCCTCTCACTATCAGGAATTTCTTCTTGATGTTCAGGTGGAATCTACTTTCCTATAAATAGAATCCATGGCTCCATTGTGTCCTAGTACTCGGAGCAAGAGAAACATCTTCAATATTATATCCTTTCAAATATTTGAACTTGGCTATCATCTCCCTGGTTAAGATAGCATCATTTTATGGATAAAAGCCTTCTCTTCTCCAAGCCATTGCCAGCTTGACAAGACTCCAGATTTATTGGATGGCATTTTCCATCATCCCAAGCCACAAGTCATGCTGGCTGGAGATAATGCTAGGGGAGGCCATTGTATTGCATTATTTGAGACTAATTCTTGGGTGAATTAAACACATGTCAGTCTAGAGCCAAGGGGATGCCAAAAACTCTTTGCTTGGAACTTGGACGTTTCCATGTTTAGACCCCAGTTCGTCTATGAAACTAAATGGGTGGCCTTCTGCTAGTAATCGCTCGCAGCTCTGTCTGCCTTTGTTAATAAAGTAGATTTATGAACATTATAAATATATATATAACATCTCCACCGGCTGTTCTCTGCCTTCTAAAGGTAAACCCCACTGCACAATGAAAATCTTTGTTGTAAACGAAAGCCTGATGGTTTACTGTTAGAAAGCCCTGCTGTGGACCATTTCCCAGAACAGTTACTCTACCGTTTTAAAACCAAAAACCTTAATTTGCAAGCAGAGCAGTAACCCAGCTAAGCGGCTTTAAGACATCAGGAGAATATGAATTTCATGGAAGCATGGTCTACCAGAGGAAATTAGACATGGTACCCAAGTGGAATCCACAGATTCAGACATCAGCTGTTTGAAGCAACTAGATGTGAGATCACAACATAACATTCGGACAAATAAATTCTTACACGACTCAGGAAGAATAGCCCAGTGCAAGTTGAGCATATGTTATCCTGGATTCTCAAATACGAAATACTCCAAAGTCTAATATTATCCATATAAGTGGCTGGGATAATGATGCTTTTGCTTTCTGAGGATTCAATGTACACAATCATTGAAAATTATTTAAAATATTGCGGATAAAAAAGATCTTTAGGCCATGTGTTTTATTCAACCTCCTTGGTGGCCCCCATGTCAGTGAGGCAAGAAATCAGGTCTGAGTTTCAGCCTGAACTTTAAAGAACCAACCCAAATAGTTGGTGTTAACCCCAAACAGATTTGGCAACTTGGGTGGCTCCTTGAACATCCCCCAGCCTTCAAAGATCCCAAGTGAAGGCAGAACAATTAAACCATCTTCTTGAATGGAATTTTCCTAGAAGTAGTGGTAGAAATTTCAAACTACTCCGAACTACATGGTTCTATTACTGCTGGAGAGGCATGTTTAGGAAGGATATTCCTTGTAGAGGCGTGTCATTTAAGCTTCCACATTCACAACCATACATAAGAAACCAACATAGATGTAGAAAAAGTCAGTGAGAGACTTACCATTTGCATTCGGACGCAGTGAATCACATGCTGAACTAGTCAGACCTGTCCCACCACCATTACTCACTCAACAACAAAAATCATCTCTAGGCAACTCAGTGGACAAGTTGCTTCTTTATTACACATGTACATTACAAAATAATTGAAAATTTTACATGGAAAATAACTGTTTTCCATGTAAGAAAAACAGGGTTGGAAAAATGACCCCAAAGTGCCCATGAACGACCATAATTAGCCTGGTTGTGTGGAAAGCCTAACAAACCTAACCACACAATTTTGAGAAATGATTCAAAAGGATGATTTAAAAAACCAAACTCCAGACGCTGTGATTCCTACAGAGATTCCTACAGAGCCAACAATGTGATGCGGCTGCTAAAAAAGCCAATGGGATTCTGGCCTGCATCAATAGGGGAATAGCGTCTAGATCCAGGGAAGTTATGCTCCCCCTCTATTCTGCCTTGGTCAGACCACACCTGGAATACTGTGTCCAATTTTGGGCACCACAGTTGAAGGGAGATGTTGACAAGCTAGAAAGCGTCCAGAGGAGGGCGACTAAAATGATTAAGGGTCTGGAGAACAAGCCCTATGAGGAGCGGCTTAAAGAGCTGGGCATGTTTAGCCTGCAGAAGAGAAGGCTGAGAGGAGACATGATAGCCATGTACAAATACGTGAGGGGAAGTCATAGGGAGGAGAGAGCAAGCTTGTTTTCTGCTGCCCTGCAGACTAGGACACGGAACAATGGCTTCAAACTACAGGAAAGGAGATTCCACCTGAACATCAGGAAGAACTTCCTCACTGTGAGAGCTGTTCGACAGTGGAACTCTCTCCCCGGGGCCGTGGTGGAGGCTCCTTCTTTGGAGGCTTTTAAGCAGAGGCTGGATGGCCATCTGTCGGGAGTGCTTTGAATGCGATTTCCTGCTTCTTAGCAGGGGGTTGGACTGGATGGCCTATGTGGTCTCTTCCAACTCTACTATTCTATGATTCTATGTCCCTCTCCAGCCACAACAATGTGTGTTTCTATATTTGTCCAGGACATTCAACTAACTTAATCCTCTTTACTATTACTGGAAGCGGACACTTCAGTTGGAGAAGACATTTGGCAAAAATCTCATTTAGGGATCAAGACAGCCTTAATTGGCCTTAGCCAGACCTGAACAAAGAAGGTTTATTCCACAAATACAGTTGGTAATCTGCTTATTATATGCTCCAAGCAACCACTTGCAGAAAGAGGTTGCTGTAAATTTCATCTTTCCAGAATGACAGCCCCCTCCCTTATATTCTCAAAAGCAACCAGAATTGCTATGAAGCTGAATGAAGATCATTCAACTCCCTTTGGAAACTCACCAGTCCAAGAGCTTCAGATCCTTATGAAGAGCTGCTAAGGCTGTTTAGATTAGCTCTCCTCTAACTTGCATGAGGCATATGACTCACACTTCAACAGTTTCCCCTCATCATAAAAAGGAGGAGTGGGAAAGTTCAGCTCCTGGAGTTCACTAGGAAATCATACCCCTTTGGTACTTGTTTTCATATGCCTTCAAGTTGACTTTGGTTTATGATTATCTTGTTGGCAAAATGGCTTCAGAGGAGGCTTGCCATTGCCTCCCCTTTAAGACTGACTTGGCCAAGGACATGGAATGAGTTTCTATAGCTGATCAGGGATCTGAACCCAACCACTCAAACCAAGACACCAAATGTGTCAAATTCAAAGCCAATGGGGTGAATACAGCCCACCATATCATTTTATGTGGAAGAACATGAGGATCAAGAATAAGGTTCTACAGTCACCCACGTATCCACTGCCAAGACTCTACACTTGGAAGGCCATCATACTCGGACAATGAGGGATCGCCTAAGTAAGTAAATTTATGTGGCTCTCCAGATGCTGGACTACAACTTCTGAGACATCATGACTAAAGCTGCTGGGAGTTGTGATACAGTAACATCTGGAAGGCTGTTTAGTCATGAGAGTGGGGTTTGAATTGAGATACAAGGATTATAGATGTGATGACTAACTGTGAACTGTCCTTAAACCTGATCCTAATCTGAGCCTCAAGTGCTGTTGGGCTGCAATTCCCATAATCCCCAGTCCACATGGAGTCAAATGATGGGAGTTGTTGTTCAAGAGCAACTGAGGACCTAAACTTCATAAAAACTAAAGCTATGTAAAATATATATAGTTGGCCCATTGTATCCACGGACTCCCTGTCCATGGATTGAACAACCCTTTGAAGGCAACCATAAGGTTGATGTGGCCCTCAATGAAAATGAGTTTGACATCCCTGTACTAAACCAATGTGGCTCCCTATTAGCTCCAAAATCACAATTATCATCATTTGATAGGTTCCCATTGTTTGCATGTGTTTCCCCCATTTGAAATGACCATCCTCTCCTGAGTAACTAGAGATAAGAATATGAAGCTCAGTTGCAAACATCACATTGAAGGCTTAGAGAAAACACTTTTCAAGGTAACACTAGGTCCCCCAGAGTGAATCCATGGGATACCGAAGCCCAAAATATTTTTTCCAGGTAAGAAAAAAATAGGATTTGAGATTATGTAAAAACTGTATCACACAAAAGGTCCCAGGACCGCTCCCTCACATAATATACAGGGTTATTGTATTTTTGTCATCTATGACCGAAAGGTAGCAAACACCATACCCCAAAACGACCCCAATAGTTTGCTCTAAAGATCCCAAGCAAGACATGAGTTCAACAGCCCCAGCCTCATATTACTGAACTTCTCACGAGTTCCATCATAATCTCCTGACATGTTTTTGAGAGGCATAACATTTCTGAATATGGAGGCAACATACTGTCAACATGACCTGTTATTCAAGGAACAAGTCACCAGATGCTGACAATTATGCCTTCTTCCTCTGAGTCTTTTATCCTTATGTAAGCTAAAAAGCATTGGTAGCAGAGCCAGAGAAGCTAATATTGTCCTGGTCTGCATTTTAGATTGGACTGGGGAATACATTCCAAGACATTTAGTGCATACCTGAAGCTACAGATAGTATCAAATTCCATATATCAGTCAGCTCTCCCTATTCACAGATTCTGCATCTATGGATTCAACTATACACAACTTGAAAATATTTACCAGAAATTCCAAAAATGCACCCCTTCATCTTGCCTTTGAACATAAGTTGCACCATTTTACCACACCATTACATACAACAAGATCTGAGCACTCATGGATTTTGATGTCTACAGGAGGTTCTGGAATCAAACCCCAGCAGATATCAACAGCCTACCATACTACACTGTGTGCATGTTGCCTCCCCTCTCTCTCCATTTAATATTTCCATTTCCAATTAATATTTACAGACCAAGGTTGACCATGGATAACTGAAACCATAGAAAATGAAACCTTAGATCGAGAAAAGGTACTATATATCAGTTCCACTCTTTGACTGAACATTCAATTGTCCGAGTTGTCCAATAATTGAATCAATTGCCTAGTTGATGGGGTCTCTGTCTCCTCAAATATATTCAAAAAGGATCTTGACAGCTACATCCAGGAGTTGTTCTAGCTCAGGCATGGGCTGTTAGGAATTGTGGGAGTTGAAGTCCAAAACACCCAAGGTGGGCCCAAGTTTGACCAGGCCTGTTCTAGCTTGATTTCCTGTATAGAGTTTGCCTTTATGGCTATGAAGCCCATTCCAACTCTACGATATGATGATTCTACTTATCTGGTTTGATGTACAATATATTATGCTTACTTGCTGTATTGCTAAATCAATCTTATAAAACCTTTTTGGGGGACAGTGAATCATACAAATCATAGAAATGTGAGCTGTGGAAAATTTCTCAACCCAAGCCACTTACTGGAACAAAGGACTTTAGCCCTTTATCCTCCAGTGCCGGAAGAGGTCAGCAGTCCATCCCATTTAGGTTATATTCAACAGAATGGTCTTAAGTTCAGGACTTTGTGTGTAAACACAGCCAAATTCCAGAGGGGAGGCTAGGAAAGACTGTTGCAGCAAATGCAAACAAGTGTCCTGTCAAAGGTGAATTGTTTTTATTGCTGTAGATGTTTTCACAGGCCAGAAGACACTCCCATCGGATGGACGGGTGACCATCTCCAGCTGACAGCAGAGCTGCAGAGAATATTCATGCATTTTCTGATCAATGAAAAGGTGTCTCTACGCTCCACTGAAAAACTGTCAACTGCCATGCATTTTCTTTGGTCCTGTTTGAGAATGACAAGACCAACACTTCTTTTCTTCATCAGGGATTTGCACAATGAGCAATATTATTTGAGCAGTAGCACTGTATTTTATGCAAAAACATTTTGCCCTGAAAACTGTGCAAAGTTTTCATTTTTAAGACCTGAAATGAGGAAAATAATTCAAAATATGTAGGAAGAATACTTGTCATCTGTCCAGAAGGGAAAAGGCATCCAAAAGTTATGTTCCATGAATGCGCACATGTAAAATATATTAGTAACACCTGGAAAAAAAAGACATTCAGGGTTTTTCCTTTTCTAGGCTTGTTGGCAGCTGCTCGGCCCTGTTTTTTTTTAATTTTTGTTCTATATTTTTAATATATGTATTTGGTTTTGTCAATGCATTTTTACTATGGGTTGCTGTGAGTCTTTCGGGATGTATGGCCATGTTCCAGAAGCTTTCTCTCCTGACGTTTCATCCACATCTATGGCAGGCATCTTCAGAGGTTGTGAGGTACGTCACAAACTCTGAGGATTCCTGCCATAGATGTGGGCAAAATGTCAGGAGAGAATGCTTCTGGAACATGGTCATCAGTCCAGAAAACTCACAGCAACCCAGTGATTCTGGCCATGAAAGCCTTCAACAATACATTTTTACTATGTTGCCTGCTGCCACAATTCATAAAGAGAGGCAAGTAACAAATTATTATTATTATTATTATTATTATTATTATTATTATTATTATTATTCCAGCATATTGACTTTATTTTTGGTGGCTTCTTTGGGTCCAAATATTAGGAGAAAACATGCCCTATACATTAATTAAATAACAGAAATAATAATATGCACCCAGTGATACAAGCAAACATATAGGCAATCATTAATCAAGGCAAATTGTTCCTACCGTGTGATGGGATGGCAAGGGAAGATGAGCAATAAAATGAGTTTGGGAAGGATGGAGGAGAGAAAGGAACAGCAATGTTTAAGCCACAAAATAATCACATCCCAAAACCCATGCAGTCAGAGCAAGGGAATTGGTTGCAGAAGTTAACAGTCAGGCCACGAACATAGGGCTATATACCGTGAGCTCTATAAATAATAAGCGGCAGGATTATGCAAAGCGAAGAGATGCAAATCCACCCTGGGAAAGGATGGTTTTATTCCTAGTGCCGCAAACAGACCACAATAGGGAGCACCTGTCATTGCTTTGAGCTCTTTGGAAGATGCATTACATGAAGTCTGTATATCCATCCATTTTAGCCTTCCCCAACCTGTTGCCCTTTGAATGTGTGGGAGGACAACTCCTATCATTCCCAGCCAGCATAGCTGGGGATGGTAGGAGTTGTCCTCCCGTACATCCAGAGGGCAACAGGCTGGGGAAGTTATTACAATTTCAAAGCAGAATGGAGATTCAAACAAGGACAACCTCTATCTCAAAGCACCATCCCAAAACACTCAAGCATCCAAGATCATTCCAATTTGATCCTTCCTTGGGCAGCCAGCGGGAACGCCAAGTTCATAACCAATGTCAAAGCTTTTCATGGAAGTAACCTGAAAGATGCTATCTTTGGAAAAAGGCAGTTCATTTGTCACAGATAAACGAAAGTGGAAAGAATGGAGATCTGGCTTGAAGAAGATCTGCAGGATTACACACTCCACGTCAGCGACAGGCTGTTTGACTTTCAGACCCAAACATTGGCATATATGGACACCTGGTCTGCAAAGGGCTTGTGGAAAGCTTTGCAAACTCACACGTTCGAAAACTCTTTTTCCTCAAACAACCTTTTTTTCCAGAGCTTTGGGGGATTAGCACTGTTGAAACCAACCTCGATATTGTTTACTGGACCCGAAAAAAAAACGATCAGTGTTTAATATTTAGATTATTTCCTCTGTCCCCAAAAATGCATCATGACTCATTAATTCCATAGAATATTACTGTTGGAAGGGTCCAGGGAGGTCATCTAGTCCAAGCCTCTGCATACAAGAGCTTAGGTAGAATTGCTTTTCCTATAGTATGACTCAATTCTTCCATATCTTGGGGTGCATGTACACCAGGCATGGGCAAACTTTGGCCCTCCAGATGTTTTGGATTTCAACTCCCACAATTCCTAACAGCCTACCGGCTGTTAGGAACTGTGGGAGTTAAAGTCCAAAACACCTGGAGGGCCAATGTTTGTCCATGCCCGATTTAAACTGCAGAACTAATGCAATGTCATACCACTTGAATTGCCATGGCTCAATGCCGTGGAGTCCTGGAAGCTGTAGTTTGATGAGCACTATTTGGCAAAGAAGGCTAAAGACTTTATAAAGCTGCAATTCCCATGGTCCCATAGAATTAGATTATGGCAGTTAAAGTGGTGTCAAACTGCATTAATTCCAATAGCCTCTGGAGAAGCAGAAAACAAGCTTGCTTCCTCCTCAAGATGATATCCTTTGCAATATTTAAACATTACTATCATGTCATCTCTCGACGTCCTGTTCTCCAAGCTAAACAAACCCAACTCCCTCAGCCGCTCCTTATAGGGTTTGTCTTCCAAACCTTTGACTATTTTGGTCATCTTTTAGACACATTCCATCTTGTCAATGTCTTCCTTGAATTGTTTTGCCCAGAACTGGACACAGGAAGTCCAGGTGAGATCTGACCAAACCAGAATACAGTGGAACTATTACTTCCCTAGTCACAAGAGGCCTATCGAAGCAGGCTAGAACCACATTGGCTTTTTTAGTTGCTGTGTTTAGGTGGAATCCCTTTTGTATCATCTGAATCCATTGGATTGTGTTCTAGCCTCAGGACCATCCTCACTTTCATCTCTCTACTGAAGTCACAAAACCATAAAAATTGTGTGAAAAGCATTATTACAACACACGTTTTGGTAAACTGTGCCCAGTACAAATTAGAACGTCTAAAACAGAAACAGTATTTATTTTTTAAAAATAGGTTACATATAATATAAATTACACAATCGCGGATGATCTGGTTCAAACAGCTGAATTTAGAAACTTGGCCACCTGCCAAGCGACTGACTTGTTAGAACCCTGGAGGCAAAAAGATCACAAGAGACTCAGCAAAACAGCATGGGTTAAGTTGCATAATAGGGTATATTAGCTCTTCTTTATCTTTTCAAGGAAGGCACATTAGAGCCAAGGATGGAAGGGAATTAATTAACCCTAAATCTATTTCTGAGATACTCACAAAACAGTTTCTAAACTATGCACAACAATTGGATATGCACAAGTAAGTTACTGAATTAAAGAACAGCTTGAAGGCTTTCCAAAAAAAAGGTTTAGAGATAAAAGTAAGCTGGAGCTCCCATAACTTTTGCATGCATTGATTGCAAGGGATTTAGTTCCAATAGACTGAAATGAGCACCTATAAGACCTTCTGAAGACATCCCGAATGTTTATGGGCAAAGGGTCCAAAAGAGTAAGGACAAAAACCTTACAGTACGATTCCGATACTTGCAAGACTTGAACCTACCCACATCTAATAAAAGATGTCCTTTCAATGAATTTTTGAAATCATTCAATTTTATGGTATGCATCCATCTGGAGGATATAGCAAATTCCTAGAGAGTGACTCTATAGTAACATTTAGCAGAAGTTGTTCATTTCCGTATGGTTCACTATTGCCCAGATTCCTGTATCCCTGGTAAATCTACTGTGATACCCTGTTTCCCCCAAAAAATAAGACAGGGTCTTATATTAATTTTTGTTCCAAAAGATGAATTAGAGCTTGTTTTCAGGGGCAGTCTTATTTTTCCAAACTGATTTTTAAATGAACTATATCTAGGGCTTATTATTGAAATAGGGCTTATATTTCGAGCATCCTCAGAAATGCCGAAAAATCATGATAGGTCTTATTTTCAGGGTAGGTCTTATTTTGTGGGAAAACAGGGTATGATTCCCACATCCTTCATGGTAAATATATTAATGTCTTTACTTAAAGTTGTCCTTGAATAACAGCAACCAAGAATGAGCTAGGGAAGAAATCTGGAAATCGTATTTCATCTATGTCACCGATCTTACTTCAACACATGATCTACACTGCCTCAAATGTTAACCCTATTTCTCCATATATTTGACCTGCTGATTCCAGAATTGCACTCTTTCTCTCTATCATCCCTAGTTTCTGAGATACAGAACATATGCCATATACCTGTCATCATCTGCTTACTAATAGAAGACAATGATAACCACATCTAACAAAATAGAGCTGATGCAGTCTATCCAATGCAATTTTCTGTATCAGGTACTCTAGGATGACTCTGGTCAACTTCTTCTGGAAGCTCATCACAGTGTCCATGCTGGAGAACTGAGATAATTCTAGAGAAGTATTCTCTCAGATGACAAACATATTTAGTTTTCACTTTTTCAAGTATCTCTGGAATCTTAAGAACCCTTTTCAAGTAGACTCAAGGAATCTCCATGTCCTCCAAAGTGATTCTGCAGACAGCTTTTAGTAGAAGTTGACCATTGAGTCCTGCTGAAAAACCTAGAAATTCTTATGGAGATGGTCTTTTACGTTTAAAAAAGCCCTAATGTTCTTTTAATGGGTTGTCAAAGGCTTTCATGGCCAGAATCATAGGGTTGTTGTTAGTTTTCCGGGCTGTATGGCCATGTTCCAGAAGCATTCTCTCCTGACGTTTTGCCCACATCTATGGCAGGCATCCTCAGAGGTTGTGAGGTATATGGAGAAACTAAGCAAGGGAGGTTTATATATCGGTGGAAGGTCCAGGGTTGGAGAAAGAACTCTTGTCTGTTGGAGGCAAGTGTGAATGCTTCTAGAAAGCTCACAAGAACCCTGTCCTTTTAATGGTTTTCCATTTTGACTGGAGTCCTCTGCCCCAGCCTCAGCGAATGTGGAGGGATGATTATTCAACTGGGAAGGAGACTTATGAGCAATGACTGGATTAGATGGAAATACATTAAGTTGCATAAATGTAAGGCTGTGATCGTTAGCTTTCCTCAAACAAATAGCTGTTGATAAGGAAGGACTGCAGTTGTTGATAAATGGGTTTAAAATCCATAGTAATTTTTTAAAGTTCAATCCTCTGTCTTTTGATATTTTTCCCAAGACCACAACTCACAAAGTTCAAGCTCTCTTCTACCCACAAAGTAGATCTGGTTCAGTGAGCTGGAATCCATGCATGTTTATATCAGATAAAATTTGTTAGACTTCCAGGTGCCACAAAACAGTTCTTCTGCCTCATCCACCAAAGGGAAAACATCCCCTTGTCATGTGGGCTGAGAAGTATGTGGCTTCATATAGTGCTTATCTCCCCAAAGGAATGTGCTGGGCAATCCACAGAAAGATGCAGTGCGCAAAGAAAGTTGACTTAGTCACGTCTACTCCCTCTTCATACTGTCAGGAATTTGGATATCTGGGTTTGGAAATCTGATTTTCTGTGCTCCTCCAATTTTAGTTGGGGAAAGAAGAAAACATTTAGGGCAATACTGCCAAAGCTGAAGTGTATCAGTACTGAAGGATGACAGTAAACCGTCCACATTTGCAGAGTTAGAATCATAGAATCATGAAGTCGGATCAGACCCCAAGGTCTCAAGTCCAACTCCATTCTGCCATGCAGGGAAAGGATAATCAAAACACCCCCAACAGACGGCCATCCAGCCTCTGTTTAAAGACTTTGCAGATTTTATTTTTCATGGATCTGATTGATATGGTATCACTACAAACCTTTACGTTCCCCAGTACAACTCTGTGGCCAATTTCCCCAAGTGTATACCAAATTTGCAGTGAACTCTCTCTAAAGGAAACGGAGCCCAGGTAAATGTTACATCCAGCAACACTCCTGCTTGTTGGAAAATTATAATGGAGTCAACAGCAGTGACAAGCACACAACAGGATGTTAACATACATGGACAGATCCAAAAGAGGAAAGTGCCATTCACAAAATGTTAAGCAAAATGTGTTTTTGTCTGTTGTCAAACCTGTCCTGGCAAATCTAGGACAGAAGGAAAACTGTCATGGGCATCACTAGAAAAGCCATCAAGGTGTCTAGCAGGCAAGACTGTAATGGAGCTGCGTTTGTGACTCAGGGTGCATCTATACTGTAGAATGAATGCAGTTTGAAACCACTTTAATTGCTATGGCTCAATGCTGTGGAATCCTGGGAGTTGTAGTTTTACAAGTTGTTTCATCTTCTCTGCTTTGAAGTGCTGTCGCCTCAGCAAACTACTACTCCCAGGAATCCATAGCACTGGTTCATGGCAATTAATGCCTCCAACTTTGGAATCCTGGGAGTTGTAGTTTGCTAAAGCACTGGCACTGTTTGGCAGAGAAGCCTAAAGGCCTCATCAAACTGCAACTTCCAGAATTCCATCGCCTTGAGCCATAGCAGTTGGAGTAGTGTCAAACTGCATTCATTCTACAGTGTAGATGCACCCAATGTGATTGAATCATATTTATGATTTACTCTGGTGGAGTATTGCTAGCTTTTCATTTATTCACCTGGGGCCCTTTCAGACTATGCAATTATAGTGCTATGGTTCCACTTTATTTTCCCTGGTTCCATCCTATGGAATCCTGTAAATTGAAGTTTAAGGAGAAGTGTTTAGAATTCTTTTTTGGAGAGCTCTAGTGCCTGGATTCAGTCATGACAGTTAAAGTGAAATTGATGTGCTTTATTTGTGTAGTGTGGAAAGGTCCCTTGGTCACTAAACCACTTGGGGTGACACCCTCCCCAATAATCTTACATAAAGCCTTCCCAGAAAAAAAACAAAGGAAATAAAAAGGAGAAAACAACCCTAATCAAGTTAACAGTCTGTCCCTTCCTTGGGAACTTTTTAAAAGTAACCACTGAGTCTTATCTGACAAACAAGGCTGAGAACACATATAAACAGTTGAGAAACATGCACAAAAAATTCTAATAATCTCACTTGTTACAGTAGTTTTGTGAACAGTTCCTTCTCCCCCTCCAGGCGCAAAACAAAAAATGTTCTGCACTCAGCTTTGCAAAATCCCAGGGTGAATTCTCAGTGTTGCTTTTTTGCAAATGTGGACTTTGCCATCCTCCTGGGTTTATACCTTCAAGCACATTGCCTGAACTTCAGGGCATTTCTTAACCATTTTATGGAGGACACACTTTCTGCCTGTTAGCTGAACATGAAGCGATTAAGTGTACCACATTTGAGGGGAGGGGGTGGAATCTGTATTTATTCTGAAAGGCCGACATGGATTTGCTTCTGTGCTTGTGTATTTAAGCAGTGTTAGTCTAAGACGTACTTGGCAAAGCTTAAAGAGAAAGCTGTTTCGGAGAAAGACTGTTTCATCCCAATGCTGCTGATGACAAGCTGTAGGCAAAAGTGCTCCGTGCCTGCCTTAACTCAAGGCATATCTACACTGCAGAATAAATGCAGTTTAATCCCACTTCTACTTCCACAGCTCAATGTGACAGAAGCATTGTACTTTTCACAAGGACTTTAGCCCTCTGGCCAAGGAGTGCTGGTGTCTCCACAAACTATAGCTCCCAGGATTCCGTAGCACTGATCTATAGCAGAAAAAGTGGGGTCAAAATACATTAATTCTACAGTGTAGATGCAATGGTAGCATGCACAGCTCTGGTTAAGAAGATGACACAAGCAGCAAGCCAGGAGACTCTACATAGAAGCTGTGAATGCTCCATAAATGCAGGGAGAACTAATACTTCCAAGAACCTGGATACCATAGAAAGGCTTTTGGGACCTTGGATGAAAAGTCTCTTTTCACATCCCTCTGCTCTTAACATGAGACATGATAGCCATGTACAAATACGTGAAGGGAAGTCATAGGGAGGAGGGAGCAAGCTTGTTTTCTGCTGCCCTGCAGACTAGGACACGGAACAATGGCTTCAAACTACAGGAAAGGAGATTCCACCTGAACATCAGGAAGAACTTCCTCACTGTGAGAGCTGTTCGACAGTGGAACTCTCTCCCCGGGGCCGTGGTGGAGGCTCCTTCTTTGGAGGCTTTTAAGCAGAGGCTGGATGGCCATCTGTCGGGGGTGCTTTGAATGCGATTTCCTGCTTCTTAGCAGGGGGTTGGACTGGATGGCCCATGTGGTCTCTTCCAACTCTACTATTCTATGATTCTATGATTCTATGATTAACATTTGGGAGGGAAAAAAGAGGATGTGACAGGCCAGAGGGAAAGCAAAGGAACATAAACATAACTTTCTTCGAGAGATGCAAAGTAGGTTTCTGGGTCCAAAAAACAAAAACACCATGCCTCCTCCAGCCAATCCTCAACTCAGGGCTTGTGTATGCTATCAGAGAAATGGAGTTTCCTGGAAATTGTGCATTGGTAAAGGAGAGGCAGTAAAACCTGATATTTTTCTGCTAAATGCTTTGATGCACCTGCTATTTGTTCATCTTTGGCACTGAGTATTTGCCATTTTTCTGTTGGAAACCCCATGAGTCCCCTCGGGGAGATAGGGCAGGTTACAATATATTATTACTACTACTACTACTACTACTACTACTACTACTACTAAGCATGGAAAACAGTGCTCTTGCTTTGGACAGCAGCTATAATAACAACAACAACAATAACTTTATTTTTATATCCCGCCTCCATCTCCCCGCAGGGACTCGGAGAGGCTTACAAGGGGAACGAGTCCAATCAACATCATAAAACATAAAACCAAAAAGTAAAAACATATATACCATTACATAAAACATAATAATCCACAGCAATTTAAAACAACATAAATATAGAGCATAAAAACAATCTTAACCAGCTCCCAGAATCTCCCTGCCAGCAGCATGAGAGAAGAGGATTATTCTCTCAGATAGCATGGTTCCAAGCCACATGAAGATGGCCAGTCTGGAATCATAGAATTGGAAGAGACTCCAACCAAGGACCATCCAGCCCAACCCACTTCTGCCATCCAGGAAAACACAATCAAAGCACTCCCGACAGGTGGCCATTCAGCCATGGTTTGAAAACCTTCAGAGAAAAGAGACTCTGCCACACTTCAAGGCAGCAGTTTCCACTGGCGAACAGTTCTGCCCATCAAAAGGTTCTTCCACACATTGAGGTGGAATTGCTTGCAGGAATTTCCTGCAACTTGTGTCCATTGCTTCAAGTCTTGAGATAGAAGACCTCCAAAGCATTGCTTTCTGTACCTTGTCAGAACACTCCAAATCTCTGACTTTGCCCAGTGGACTTGCCAAGGCAGTTGCACAATACCGAAGACACCACAGCCAGTATTTTGACCTACATTTCTTTACTGGAAGGTGGTGCATTAAAGAATCAAGCATTGAAGCATATTATAGCATCTGTACTTTTCAGGAGTATTTGATTCTTCTTACCAATTGCCAAGAAAGCCACAGCCCGAGCAGAGATAGGACAGCTAGCTGAAAACACGTAATGCCTTTTCTGAATAACCCCTCTTATTCAACTACATTTATGTTAGAAGAGAGGGGAGTCGAACTCTACAGTTTAAGTTAAATTGCCATTTTACACTTAAATGCCTGCACTAAAAAACTTATTGGAATGAAAGTGGGGGTGCATCTACATTGTAGAATTAATTCAGTTTGGCACCACTTTAATGTCAAGGGTCAATAGTATAGAAGCCCGAGAGCTGAAGTTTTACCAGGTCTCTAGCCTTTGCTGCCAAAGAGTGCTGGCGCCTCACCAAACTACAACTACTACAACCATAGGATTGAATCATGGCAGTTAAAGTGGGATTAAACTACATTAATTCCACAGGGTAGATGGACCCTGGACATGCCATCCATGATTTTATTTCAGCCTCCTCTTCTTCCCCTGCTTTGAGATTGGGAAAGACAGAAACGGACACATGAATTCTGAAAGCCCAATTTTCTCACCCACCCCACCAAGAATAATTGACTTGCTTCCCCATATCCTAGTCTAATCTCTTTATCGTCACCCTTTCTTTAGTTCACAAGGATAGTATCAAAGTCCCACAGACAGAGAAACTCTATCCAGTGCTTAGTGTAGAACATGGGGACACAGAATTAAAAATACAACAAGAACATAGGGACACAGTTTTGGGTACTGAAAAAAATACCCACCCACCCCTTCCAAGCTGCCCTTACTACTTGGTTTAAAAGCTTTGAATCCTGGAATTAGTTAAGCTTTTATAGTCTAATCATAAACTAAAATAAGTGACTTGGCTCTTGTGGCCTGATCATTGTAATTCCCCAAGAATAATTAAAAAAACAGTGGGTTTTGCAAAAAATTGAGAGAACTGAGCATTGGGTTATCTTGCAAAATGTAAGCATTCTTTGGCACAGTCTCTCATTTCATTAATTAGCACCTCAATTCTGAAGCAATGTTAATACTGAAAGACCAATTTAAATCAATGAGGTTATCTCAATATTCAATTTTAATTTCCAACTGAACTGCTAGCTTGGTCTATTTTTAACGAGCGAGTTCTCCTCTCCGAACCCACACCACTCTTCATCTCCAAACACTGTCCCCAAGCTGTCTTCAACCAATATGTAAGTTGCTTGGCTCTCTGCCCAAGCGCAATCCGTTCTTCCCATCTTTTCCTGTTGCTCCCAGTGCGCCAACAGTTTTGCTTTCGACTTCTGTGATGAGCCATGGCATTGAGGGGCTATTTTTAGCTCTTGCCAAACTGATTTAATTTGGTGCGTGAAGGGAAATCAACTCCCTGATTCGATTCTCTCCCCGTTTCTCAGATGGAATTGATGGCAAGGAAAGAAAGGAAGGCAAGGTCATTCTCAGGTGCAAAGGTATGCCGTCTATTTCCAGAGATGCCAGATGACATTTTCAAGGCAGCCTCTGATCTTGAAAGTGAGCAGATCAGAAAACTCGGAGAGCGTTGTTGCAAAAGAAATGGAACCAGAGCTCTGATGCTGACCTTTCAAGATCTTGTACGTATATTGGGATCTTCCCCACTGGACCACCAGACAATTGGGCAGCTTGGGCTGATCCACTCAACTGGAAACCCAAGGATTTAGTTGCTGAGCATGAGAACTACTGAACTGGTTTCCATTTCAGCAGGGTTCAACTCATGGTGACGATCATCCAGCCCATTGCTAAACCTGGATGCTGATCCAGATGCCCAACAGCTTCGCCTGACTGAGAGAAATAGTGTCTATCAACATAAGGATGACACAATATCACATTGGTATTTGACTATGCTTCAAGAATGTTTTCATTTCTATATTGTTTCAATTGGTTTTTATTTGTTCATTTAATCTCAAAGATTG
Organism: Anolis carolinensis; assembly: GCF_035594765.1. Classification (NCBI taxonomy): domain Eukaryota; kingdom Metazoa; phylum Chordata; class Lepidosauria; order Squamata; family Anolidae; genus Anolis; species Anolis carolinensis. Next base: position 358,482,116 of record NC_085841.1, read on the forward strand.
GACAGGCTCTGATGCCTTTAGGCCCTTAATAGTATTAGTATAGGGTTGAGCAAAAGGGTCCCTCAATTTCACTTTCTAAATCCAGCTAACCTATAACATCTCCCCTTCTTGCTTATCTCTGTACACTAAAATGGGAGTAAATAATAATGTTTACATCAAATTGACAGATCATTATATTTCGCAAACCCATTAGAAAAGCTAGCATGGCACAGTGATTTGAGCTTTAGACTATGACTCTGAAGAACAAACTTCAAATCCCCACTCAAAACCCATTGGGCAAGTCATACTCTCCCAGCTTCAAAGTGGTGGAGGCTCCTTCTTTGGAGGCTTTTAAGCAGAGGCTGGATGGCCATCTGTCAGGGGTGCTTTGAATGCGATTTCCTGCTTCTTGGCAGGGGGTTGGACTGGATGGCCCATGAGGTCTCTTCGAACTCTATGATTCTATGAAAGGAATGACAAACCTCTTGAGAACAAATCTTCTCAAGAAAGCACCATGATAGGGTTACCATAGATTGAAAAGGACTTGAAGCCGCACCATAACAAAACGACTTGGATGCCCATTGATACTTCTGAGGTCTCGGTAATTCACCCCAACATACTTTCATGTATAGTTTTAACCATGCCACCTTGACATCTCAGAATACAGGAAGGGATATACATTTCGATTAAAAATAAGGTCAGTCCCATCTTCAGATCTAGGAGAACTCTTCTTATGAGTGCCGGAACTGATCTGAACATGACAGAGACGTGGATGAAGTCCCTTCTCCATGTGAAGGACTTGCCTAGCTTACAAGTATCCTTAGCTCACAATTCCCAAAACCTCCAAGTTAGCATTTCTGTCATGCAGCAAATACCAGCTTTGCGGATTCACAATAAGCTCTGCAGTCAATAACAGCCCTGGGTTTCTCTCAAATGACTGGTTCCCACCCTGGCCTTGAGCTATAGCATCTCTCTCGTTCTGCAGATGGAAGAATTAACAATCCACTCATCTCCAACTTTTGCAGTGGGGGAGGTGGACAAAAATGAGCTGCATCTCATTTCCTCTCAAACAAAACTGAGGACCAACTGATTCTGTCAGCCAAACCATGATAACTAGAGCTGTCACGGGTGAGTAGTTCATATAATATTTAAAGAGACATGATTCCTTAAATACCTCAAGGGCTGTCACGGAGAGAGGAAGACACAGGCTGGTTCTCCGCTGCTACAGATAACAAGACAAGGGGTTCATCTACACTATAGAATTAGTATAGATTAATTCCACTTTAACTGCCAGGGCTCAATGCTATGGAATTCTGGAAGTTGTAGTTTGCTGAGACATTAGCACTCTTTAGCAGAAAAGGCTAAAGATCTTTTAAAACTATGAGGCCCATGATTCCATAATTATGCACCACCCACAAAAGTGCAACTGCATGGATCAAATCCTGTTGGTGGGTCCCAAGTAGAGTCCCATAAGGGAGAAAAGTAGAATATCGGTTAATTATATACAATAAATAAAGTTTATACACTCAATCAATTTTCGAATGGTGAGGCAACACATAGCTTAGCTAATCCACATAATTCAATGACTCAACTCTAGTTGGGATGAAGAAAGGTTTTAATTCAACCTGCAATGGTCACATTTCTGGAATTCCATGCATGCAGCCATGAACTGAATACATCTGCTGTACACCAGGCAAAATAGTACTTACATGTTTAACAATACAGTACTTACACAGACAGTAAGTGAACACATACAGAATAGCAGCCTAAGTGAAATGAACATAATTTTGGACATGAGAATGAAATGAGCTGAGCTGATAGAAAATACCAGGACCATAATAACTGTTGTGACCTCACCCGAAGGACTGTCTAGAGTTCCATGGAAAAAGCAATTTGCCACTCCTGCCATTATGATTAACCATAACTTCACAAACTATTCATTTTAACAAAGGAAGAACGTTGTTATTTCCAACCCGTGGTGATCCTAAGTGGAAAACATAGCAAGGTTTTCTTGGCAAGATTTCTTCGAGGTACATGTATTCCCTTGATTCCCTTTGAAAGTGTGGCTTGGTCAAGGTCACCCAGTGAGTTTTCATGGCTGAGCATGGATTTGAACCCTGGTCTCTGGAGTTACAGCCCAACATTCAAATCACTATACAGCATTCTGGTTCTGGATATGAGAGATTTCCAAAACATTTAGATTTTTTTAAGGTGGGGAGAATAATTCCTTTTGAAAGGGCAGGAGAAACATTTTAGGATTTTCTTAGCCTCAAAGCAAGGCTATGGCAAAGCTCACTAGACTAAATTTTGTTAAGAAAACCTTGTATGTGAAAGTCAGGCTTAATGCGAAATCAAACTCTTTGCCACTGGTCATGATGACTAGGGTTAATAGCAGGTGGAGCCCAAAATATCTAGAAGGCTTGTCCTAAAATTATGAACCTGCAATGATCAAGTACTGCCAGCCGAAACTAGGTAAGATACACTGAAGTTTAAGGCACGGTAGACAAATGGCATCAAACACTAAAGCATTAAATAAATAGCACTTACATTCTGTGTCGTAATTAGGGGTGACAGGTGCCCCTTATTATAAGGGATACCCCCACTTAAAGGCCTGGAAAGCTTGTCCCTTATAGGGATGGAGGATGTGCTCTGCTATACAGGATGTCCCCCATTCCAAGGTTAGAAGGTGTTCGCTTTTACATAGATTTGAGAAACTGCTTTTTAGACGTTCCTCTTTATTCTGAATCCACTGATTAACCCAGCCCATTTCTTTATTTTTTTTTAATCCAAATGATGAATCAACCAGGACACAGCATATTGAGAACACAGAAATACTGGACCACTCTCACCATATCAGAATACACAGAGAAGCCACTAAAATTCACATGTGGATAATTTCAACAGAAAGGAGGAAACCATGAAAATGAACAAAATCTGGCTACCACTAATAAAAAACCACTCTGAAAACAAGGGTATTCCAGACAAGAAACAATCAGGGCCCGCTAACACCTCCCAACAAAGGATTCCCTAAGGCAGGGAGAAGCCAGGCTTTGAAACTGCAACGCCATTCAATGCTAATCAAGCTGGCCAATTGCAACATTCACACTTGCCTCCAACAGATAAGATTTCTTTTTCCCACCCTGGTCATCATTCCACAGATATATAAACCCCACTTGCTTAGTTTCCAACAGATCGAACAACCTCTGAGGATGCCTACCATAGATGTGGACGAAACATCAGGAGAGAATGCTTCTGGAGCATAGCCATACAGCTCAGAAAACTCACAGCAAACCAATCCAAATGGTAATTTTTGATTTTTCCAATTTATATATGGATGCGATTTTACTGTGCCTTTGTATAGAATGGGGTTTGTAACATCCACAGGTTTTGGTATCCACAGGTGTCCTGGAGGCAAACTTTAGCAGATACAAAAAAATTTAGGTTATGGATCCTTGATCAAGATGGGAACTTGTTAATTTTGTAATTTATAAATGAGGACAATATGTGAATTTCAGACAAAAGAAATACATGGTTAGTTTAAGTGAAATCAATAGGGAACAGCCCCAATATCTATGGAAGATGTGTTGCTAGATCCCTTTGGGTAGCTAAAACTGTGGATAATAGCAAGCCCCATAATTTCATTATACAGTCAAGTCTCACTTATCCAACATAAACGGGCCGGCAGAACACTGCATAAGCGAATATGTTGGATGATAAGGAGGGATTAAGGAAAAGCCTATTACATATCAAATTAGGTTATGATTTTGCAAATTAAGCACCAAAACATCATGTTTTACAACAAATTTCACAGAAAAAGTAGTTCAATATGCAGTAACACTATGTAGTAATTACTGTATTTACGAATTTAACACCAAAATATCACGATGTATTGAAAATATTGACTACAAAAATGCGTTGGATAATCCAGAACATTGGTTAAGTGAGACTCTACTGTAATTGGGTTGAATGCCAACCATAGAATTACACTGGATGACCTAGACAGGCTGACATTTTTTTGAACATGGGAAACTGGATCTTGAATCCGTGGATAAGGGGGAATAGTAAACTTTTCTCTGGCAGGTACAACACAAATTTGTTAATAGCCAACTTTGTGATCGACAATTTTGCATGAATTTGCCATTCTGGAAACTTGGCAACACAACTGATAATACACCTGAAGGGATATTCCTATTCTACCCAACACATTCCCTCCAGGACACCTCCCCAAAACCTGTATCACCAGTGGTAGCAAGAACGCAGGCACCTTCCTCGATCCGTATGAGTAAGAACACACAGCCTTAATAACTTTTGATGATGCTTGGTGCTGGGAAAAGCCATGCAATCGGGTAGCTTTCACCCAGCTTAAGGGGCCAGCAATTTTCGAGAAGCCGGCGGGCAGTTCCCCTAGAGAGGAGAAGCCAAGGGCATCCCTGTTACTGTTAATATGACTTAACTACCCTTTCATTGCAAATAATGATCACAGTTGCATGCCACGTCTATGCTAGAAAACTAGAACGCCAACATCAGGCTTATATTTTCATAACAGGCTGGCTAATTAAGCTATGATTTTGGAGAATGAATAGTTTGGGAGACGGAACGGGGAGGTGCCAACAGGAGACAAAGGAGAAAGGCTTGCTAGCCATCCCTATTATTTTCTTCACTTGAAGAACGGAGGGACAGCTGCTGCTGGTAACAGGGAAAGCTGCTCTGCAGAAGAGTGGCAATTTGGAGAGAAAAGGGAAATCCAGAGCAGGGAGTTTACCAAAGAGATGTCATTGGCAACAGAAAATTAATGCCCTTTCATGCGTACATAATGTTGAATGCCACTGGTTTAAAAACACAGATTGTTGAGTTATAATGATGTCTTTCAACAGCAAAGATGAATGAAATGTTGATATGTGCCTTCAAGTCATCTCAAACTCACAAGGGTTTGCATCCCTCTAAATGTTGATGAATTGCTATCCTGAATAGCCTGTGGTGAGGGATCATGAGAATTGCAGTCTAATAACATCTAGAAGGCCACCAACTGAGCAGCCTGGTCATCAGAAAAGGGCATCTGTGTTAAGTCTACACTGATGATATACATGTAAATCCATGGCAGCTTCTCCTTGGCTCTCCTACCTCCCTCCTAATTCATCCTTCTGTCCAACTCTTCCAGGTTTGCTTGTGGCTGCCACACCTTCTCCCAGAAGGTATTGACTACCTTGTTTCAGACCAACAGGCAGTCTAATCCCTTCCAGCATGGTTGGTCTTACTTATTTCTCCAGACTGGTATGGTAATATTGTTCTCTCTCTCCAGGCTCTGGCTGGTGAACCAAAAGAAGTGTAAGAGGGAGCCTGACATTAAGGTCAAGCCCCCTCTGCTCCTGGTCACAACCTGAATTCCCTTTTGATCAAATCCATTCAGGTAGGGAAAAGTATCTTTATTTTTTAATTTAGAAAGTCCTCAAATTATCAATTGGACAATTAAAGTAGCTGTAGGAGAAATTACCAGAAAAAAAGGTCTTGGAACACAGGGAAGCAGTTGCCGGATTAAAATCCCAGAAGAATATAGACTAGGATATTTTTATAGTTCTAAAGAGCAAGCAAAAACAAATGAGAAGCAACCTGAAAAGATGAGGAAGTCATCGCAGGCCTCTCTTTGCCTTGTCAAGATGCCTAGCTCTTCCTTTTGGTGGAGAGGTTTGTCTCTAGGCTCTTTCAACATCTCCCTTGGCTGACAGCTCTCTTGGGTATCTCCCAAGTCTAGAAGCCAAGAAAGGCCTCAGGCAGGCAATTGCACAAGTCTTGGATCACAGGTCTTCATTCCCTGGCAACACAAGTCCAAGACATCTGAATACCTTCTGCAATGTCGCAACCAATCCTTCAGAGGTGATTGGTGATCTTTTATTGACCTCTTATTCCTCCCCGCTGCAAAAACTGGCAATTGGCTCCCATTTCCATTTGGGACTAAGGAGCTGGGAACAAGCAAGATGATACCACTATGAAGTCATAACTCTTCTACTTTGATTAAAAATCCTTTCTGATATAGAAATAAACATCAGTGTGGATCTGGATTTTCCCCAAGGCCCATGATAGCATGACTACTGAGATAACTCCTGCTGTTTCCTTTGGTGGTCCAGGGACCTTGGATCGTTCTTCAAAATCAAAAGACAGACTTGCAACATACAATTACTATTTTTACATGACAATCAAGGTAGCTCCTGATCTTCCCTGCTTGGCCATAGAAATCCACTGGTTGGCTTTGAGCAAGTCACACGTCTCAGTCCAAGAAGACCTCATGACAGGCTCACCATAAATTGAAAATGCTTTGAAGGTACACAGAACCAAACTAGTCTCTCCAAAAAGTCATGACCTCTGCTTCGGAACTACAGCTGCACCCAGGGACATTGCAGCAATGCCTTGGGAAACCAGAAGGGAAGAAAGAACACAATGGTTTGGGAAGATTTTCTTCCCCAAGCAAGAAGCAGGGTGTGGAGGAGACTCCTTCAGTAATTTGACCAGAAGGGATCGGATAAGATTGTCAAGTGATTATCAAGTGCAAGACAAATCATTAAATGCCAGCATCAGGACTATCTTGATTTCTGTGCATGGTTGGCTAAGCCGAGAGAGAGAAAATCAACTCAATAAAAGTGTGCTGGAGGAGGAGAGTTCTACAAAAATCGTGATCTGCTAAAAAGACAAGTGAATGCATCTTGGGCAAATCATGCTTGGACTCTCATTAGATGAAGATGATGATGTTGGGTCAAGATGCGGAGCAGGCCCCTGAAGGCCAAATTCAATTCCCAGCATGTCTTTGAACTCAACAGGTGGCAGGGCAAACCGCCAATTCCAGGCTCTGCTCCCCATATAAAGGCAGAGGGGCATCTTTAGGTAATCCACAGAGATCGTGAACATGAAAGAGATAAGGATTGTAAACATATGTTGTTCCCTTCCAACTGTGAAGATCAGAATATTACGGAACGCCAGCCAACGTCTTGTCCAGGTGATATATCTATGCCTTTATGCCAGATGAAGGCAAATCTTGCATGTTGTATCCACATGCTGAACCAAAAGCCAACGTAGAGATGGAGAGAAGATCCAAGCAGAGGGTCATAGCAATGAAAGCATCATGCTCACGTGTTTGCCCACTGAACAGAGTTTCCAGATTGGATTCAGGACTTAGTACTAATCCTTAGCAGCTCTTAAAACAGGACAAGGTACTGTAAAGTTCAGTCAAGCAAGACAAAGATACTTTTCTTTCCTCACCTTCTAAATCCCAATTATTGGCGAAAGCCATCACCTCCTAATTAAGCTATTGCCTTGCTGGTAGGAAGGAGAGGGAAGGGAAATAGGGACACTTTTGGGGAGACAACAGCCATGTTGGGTGGGGATAGCTAGGGCTGAAAATAGCGATTTGGAAAGTGAGGAAGTACACATATATTTATCCTCTTTGATGCATCATCATCCCACGCTTTTTCCAATCTGAGAATCAAGGCAGTTTTCAATAGTCCACAAAATACAAAAGTTAAAAAGAGATCAAACTATTAAAATTAAAAACTCGTTAAAGATAACCCATATTTTTTAAAAAACAGCACAACATAAATAAAATCTAGCACATTGCCTAGGCAGGGCTGCTGTGTGCCTTCATGTCATTGATGGCAACCCTAAGGCAAATTATCATAGGGGTTTCTGGGACTGAGAAGATATGGCTCATCCGAGGTCACCCAATGTGCTTCCATGGCCAAGTGAGGAAAAAGTCCATGGTCTCCAGAGTCATACTCCAATATTCAAACCACTACAAGCTATGTATAATCAGTCCTCAAAAGCCTGTTGAAAGGGAAACATCTTCATCCGTATGTTGAAAGAGAATAAGATACCAGTCTGACCTCTCTGGGAAGGGAGTTCCATAGTCTGAGAAAACCACTGAGAAGGTCCCATCTCTCATGTTCCCAACAGATGAATCTGTAAGGACAGTGGGACGAGAGAAGGGCCTCCCAAGCAGATTTCAAGACATGTTCCATCCTGTTCCAAGACAAAGTAAAGATCCAAATTACAGGAGACTTTTCCTGGAACTAATCTGGGAGCCCTACTGTAGAATCAAGAACACCATCTTCAAGAGTCCAATATCCAGATTAATCACAATGCCTCTATTAAGTGCCTCCTCAAGGCTCTATCCAGGCATGGGCAAACTTCAGCCCTCCAAGTATTTTGGATTTCAACTCCCAGAAATCCAAGACAGCTTACTGGCTGTTAGAAATTATGGGAGCTGAAGTCCAAAACACCTGGAAGGCCGAAGTTTACTCATGCCTGCTCTATCCCAAGAAAAAAATGAGAGAAAGGAGAGCCACCCAGACAGCCCCTCTTTCAGGAAAGGCAGGTACAGTCCATTTAGGTTAGCAAACCTCTGGTCCTTGTACTACCAAGGGAGAGGCTAACATATCCTGTGCTGTGGCCACAAGTCTGGGCATTGACAAAATATGTTAAATAGATTCCAAGGTATGTTTACATCTGTTTAAATCACCAGCTTTCTGATATTGCATTATGGATCAATCCAATGTCTGGTGTAAGCGGTACACTTCATACCTGTACATTATTGATACGACATGATAAAGTAATTAGCAGACACTGGACACAACCACACTGACCACTTAATGTGGGGTGAAACCAGTGTGGATAGAAGTTTCATTGTGTGGATGATTACACTGAAAGTCCTGGGACCGGGGCTGGATGGTGCTCACATGCACCAGAGAGGCTGGCCTTGATCAGCTGCAGAATGCACATATGCACATCAGCACAGCACTTCGGGTACCCCTTGGCAATTTGCATTCTACAAATTGATTTCGCCATGCGATGTGATTTATAGTAGAGTGCACTGATATACAGTCAGGGCTTTATTTCAGACTGTCCCCCAATTCTGCTTATCCAGTCTTAAAATGCGCTGCAGCACATGCTGGATCACCACCACACTGTCAAACAATCTTCAACGAGCATTAAATGAATTTCACTGTGCGGATGATACACTGAAAGTCTTTGAACCAGGGGCTGAATGGTGCTCATGTGCACCATAGAGGCTGGCCTTGAACCGGTTCCAGAATCAGCTGCAGGATGCCCATCAGCACAGCACTTTGGGTACCCCATAAAATTTGCATTCTGCAGAATTGATTTTACCATGTGATGTGGTTTACAGTAGAGTACACTGATACAGAATCATGGCTTTACCTTGGACTGTCCCCCAATTCTGTTTATCCAGTCTTAAAATGCGCTGCAGTACCCACTGAATAACCACCGCACTATCAAGCAATCTTCAAAGGTCATTACATGGTCAGTATTTCAGCTGGACAGGATTTGGCCTCCAACACTGTTACACAGATGGCAACCTCCGTTTCCCAAGTCAGCTCTGCCAGTTTCTTTTGATAGTCTCAGCCTCCGCCCAAGGCTTCCCAACGCTGCTCCCCACACACACATGCTGGAGACCTTGTGCAAGAAGAACAAAGCTATGCAAAAAAAAGGGGAGGAAAACCTCCCTCGCAACAAGTGCCGATGAACAACTGTGTCAATGGAGGAGTGGAGTCAGCAAGAAAGGCGAGGAATAGAGAAGGAAACACCCTGGGGAATGAATGCATCTGATGCCTGCCTACGCATCCGCACAGGAGATGGGCTTTAAAAAGGAATAGGTATACGCAGAGCGGGGAACCCACCCACAAGCAACAGCAAGAAAAACGTGCCAGCCATCCCTCCTTTTCACAATATTCTTTGCATCACCCGGCACCCAGTTGAGCCACCCTTCTTTTTCCCACTTCCTTTCATTTTTGTCATTTTATCCTACCAAATGCCTGCAAATCAAGGACCCTCCTTTCATGAAGGAAGGAAAAGAACCAAAAGAAGCATTCAAGGTTACTCAGCCCCCTCCCCATATATATTATATATATATTTGCAATATCTGCAGAAGGTTTACGAAGTCCCCTTTTCCAAAGACATACCAATCTCACCTTTCAAAAGGCAGGGAAATAAATAAGAGACCAGTCACACCCATCCACAGTTATTGGGCACGGCTGGTACCCGGCAGCCCCCTCCTCAAAATCCAGATCCACGGAAGGCAGTGATTTCAAGAGCATGGGTTACCATAGCAACTACATTTCCAGGGCCCCTTCCTCTTTCTCTCTCCTGTTGCAGAGTCTCCTTCAAACCTCCTCAACTGGGGTGATGTTTCTCATTTTTATTATTATTACTGCTGCACAGAGACAGTAGGGCACACAGGGGGGAAATAATGAAAATGAGCGTATTCGTTGGGGGGGGGGGGGTTTACATGTCACACAAGCCATTGTACCCCTGATTTATCCCCGCAGCAAGAAAAGGAGGAGGACCACCCAAAGATATATTAAACGAGCATCCTATTGTAAAGGAAACAACGGGAAGCAAGACCCTAAAAAAGAATAGTGTGGGTGGGGAAGAACAGGAGGAAGATGGAGGCTGGGTTGAGAAAAGCAGTGCCGGTTTGGGGTCCTTCCACAGGCAGACCCCTCCCGCAATTAGACTGGTGGAAAGGGATCTAAATATCAAATTATTTGGAAGGGCACCAAGAAAGATATTGCCCAATTGTCAAATGTTGGATATAACATATTATATTTTTCAGAGGGTTGGGATAAGGGTGTGCTTTCCCATACTATGAACATAGAGGGTTGGGGTAAGATTTAGAGTGTGCTTTCCCACATTATGAACAGAAAACCATCCTTGTCTTGAATCCTTTTCAGGAGGTGATATTTCCTCACAACTTTGTGTCATGCAAAGATAAAACATATCCCTATGGTTTGCATTGATTTGAATAGGAAAGGGAGAGGTTTAGGGTTGGCATTTGGTTTCGGCTCAGGCATTAAAGAGGATCTACTACTGGGCAATATGCATCCTTTCCAAAGTCTCCTGTGCCATAGCAACATGCTATGCTAGTTTTACATACATATATATATTCAATAATGTATAAAAACATAATGTATTGTATATATTTATAACATTGATAATAATATTATGTCATACAATATTATATTAATAATATAATATTTAATATATTGTATATCCTTATAATATTGATAATAATATGATAATGTAATACAATACTGTACTAATAACAATATAATATAATATTAATTATATATTATATATTAAATGTAACATTACTAATAATATTACCATATAATAATATAGTACAATATAGTAATTTAATGCTTATATTGTGTTATATTCTAATAATATACTGTATGTACATTTGATTTATAAGCAGCTCTGAGTCCCCTTCGGGGTGAGAAGAGCTGGATATAAATGTAATAAATAAATAAATAAAGAAAGACTAAACTGGACATGGGAGAAAAGATTGAATATATTGTATATACTTATAATATTGATAATAATATTATAATGTAATACAATATTATACTAATAATAATATAAAATAATATTATTAATTATATAGTATATAGTAAAGGTAAAGGTTTCCCTTGACATTAAGTCCAGTTGTGACGGACTCTGGGGGTTGGTTGGTACTCATCTCCATTTCTAAGCCGAAGAGCCGGCATTGTCCATAGACACCTCCAAGGTCATGTGGCCGGCATAACTGCAGGGAGCGCTATTACCTTCCCGCCGGAGCGGTACCTACTGATCTACTCACATTTGCATGTTTTCGAACTGCTAGGTTGGCAGGAGCTGGGGCTAATATATTAAATGTAATATTGCTAATAATAGTACCATATAATGATATAGTACAATATAGTAATTTAATGCTAATATTGTGCTATATCCTAATAATATACTCTATGTAAGTTTGATTTGTAAGCCGCCCTGAGTCCCCTCCGGGGTGAGAAGAGCGGAATATAAATGTAATAAATAATAAATAAATAAATAAAGACTAAACTGGACATGGGAGAAGAGATTGAATATATTGTATATACTTATAATATTGATAATAATATTATAATGTAATACAATATTATACTAATAATAATATAATATTAATTATATAGTATATATTAAATGTAATATTGCTAATAATACTACCATATAATGATATAGTACAATATAGTAATTTAATGCTAATATTGTGCTATATCCTAATAATATACTCTATGTAAGTTTGATTTGTAAGCCGCCCTGAGTCCCCTCCGGGGTGAGAAGAGCGGAATATAAATGTAATAAATAATAAATAAATAAATAAAGACTAAACTGGACATGGGAGAAGAGATTGAATATATTGTATATACTTATAATATTGATAATAATATTATAATGTAATACAATATTATACTAATAATAATATAATATTAATTATATAGTATATATTAAATGTAATATTGCTAATAATACTACCATATAATGATATAGTACAATATAGTAATTTAATGCTAATATTGTGCTATATCCTAATAATATACTCTATGTAAGTTTGATTTGTAAGCCGCCCTGAGTCCCCTCCGGGGTGAGAAGAGCGGAATATAAATGTAATAAATAATAAATAAATAAATAAAGACTAAACTGGACATGGGAGAAGAGATTGAATATATTGTATATACTTATAATATTGATAATAATATTATAATGTAATACAATATTATACTAATAATAATATAATATTAATTATATAGTATATATTAAATGTAATATTGCTAATAATACTACCATATAATGATATAGTACAATATAGTAATTTAATGTTTATATTGTGCTCTCCTAATAATATATTTTATGTACATTTAATTTGTAAGCCGCTCTGAGTCCCCTCCAGGGTGACTTTATTTATTATATATTATTTGTAATACATACTAATAATAATATAATATAATAATATCAATTACATATTATATATTAAATGTAATATTACTAATAATAGTACCATACAATAATATAGTACAATATAGTAATTTAATGTTTATATTGTGCTCTCCTAATAATATATTTTATGTACATTTAATTTGTAAGCCGCTCTGAGTCCCCTCCGGGGTGACTTTATTTATTATATATTATTTATAATACACACTAATAATATAATAATAATATTAATTACATATTATATATTAAATGTAATATTACTAATAATAGTACCATACAATGATATAGTACAATATAGTAATTTAATGTTTATATTGTGCTCTCCTAATAATATATTTTATGTACATTTGATTTGTAAGCCTCTCTGAGTCCCCTCCGGGGTGACTCTATTTATTATATATTATTTATAATACATACTAATAATAATATAATAATATTAATTACATATTATATATTAAATGTAATATTACTAATAATAGTACCATACAATGATATAGTACAATATAGTAATTTAATGTTTATATTGTGCTCTCCTAATAATATATTTTATGTACATTTAATTTGTAAGCCGCTCTGAGTCCCCTCCGGGGTGACTTTATTATATTATATATCATTTATTATAAATGTAATAAATAAATAAATAAATAAAGACTAAATTGGACAGTGGAGAAGAGATTGAAGGCGGGTTTAGCCACTTTGAGTCTCCTGCAGTAGAGATAACGCAGAGTAAGAAGAAGAAAGCGGTGCTTCAATGAAAACATCCCAATTTATAGAGACATACACACAGACTCATCCCTTTGCAGATAAAGACTCAGGGCCCTTCCACACAGCTATATAAACCCATAATTATCCATTATGGATTCAGATGAATGTTGCAATTGGCCACCTTGAGAGCATGGAATGGCCTTGCAGCATCGAAGCCTGGCTGCTTCCTGCCTGAGGGAATCCAACTTGGGTTCTCCTTCCAGGTGTTTTGGGCTTCATCTCCCACCGTTCCTCACAGCCTCAGGCCCTTTCCTTTTTACCCCTCAGCCGCTTAAGCGGCTGAGGGGAAAAAGGAAGGGGCCTGAGGCTGTGAGGAACGGTGGGAGATGAAGCCCAAAACACCTCTTCCTCTTCCCTCAGGCATCGTGCGCAAAATGAATGGGGCTGAGGGAGGCGCCCTTACCTGCCGCAGCCTTCGCTGTGCATCCTCCTCGCCGGAGCCCCGGAGGGACGCCCAGGGAGCCAGCTCACTCGCCCTCCCCGCCTCCCGCGGCTCCAGCTGCGGCTCTTCCACTGCCGCCGCCTCCGCTGCCTTCTCCTTCGCTTCTTCCTCCGGCCAAGCCGCCGCCGAGCCTTACAAGCCCGCGGGTGACATCATCCCCTCCCGCTCCGATTGGTCAACCCGGCGGCGGCGTCACGGACGCTCCTGCCGGGGAAGCCACGCCCCCCTCCGCCGCGCTGCTCGCCGGGAAATGGAGTCCCAACGCTGTATCCCCGAGGAAGGCGGCTCTCAGGAAAAGACTACGTTTCCCAGCAAGCAGCGCGCGGCCCTCTTGCTCCCCCCGCCTTCTCCTTCTTGGTCGGTTTCTGGTTGCCTTGATGCCGGTTGCAGCCCAAGGCATAACCTGTAAGATAAAAGTGTGTGTGTATTTAGTGTATATGTACGTGCGAATGTATTCACACACACACACATATATACACCAATACACATATACAGTAGAGTCTCACTTATCCAACGTTCTGGATTATCCAACGCACTTTTGTAGTCAATGTTTTCAATAAATCATGATATTTTGGTGATAAATTCGTAAATACAGTAATTACTACATAGCATTACTGTGTATTGAACTACTTTTTCTGTGAAATTTGTTGTATAACATGATGTTTTGGTGCTTAATTTGTAAAATCATAACCTAATTTGATGTTTAATAGGCTTTTCCTTAATCTCTCCTTATTATCCAACATATTCGCTTATCCAATGTTCTGCCGGCCCGTTTACGTTGGATAAGTGAGACTCTACTGTATACACATAACACGCATATGTAAACAAATATATATGCACACGCACACACACATAAACATGCACACATATATATACACATATATACATACAAACAAATACATACACACAACACATATACATAGAACACACATATATGCACACACATATATAAACACATATTTGCACACATATACACACATATATATACGCACTAGCTGTGCCCGGCCACGCATTGCTGTGGCAAAGTGGTGGTGGTATTGGTTAAAAATTGTTGTGTAATTTTTATTTGACGTTATTTTCATTTTTTTATTAATTTTATTGTAAGTTATATTTCTATTTATTATATTTTATTATTTTCTTGTATTATTTTTAGTTATTTTCTGTTATTATAGTATTTTATTGTATTAATTTTTAGTGTTTTTTATTGGGTTGCTAGGAGACCAAGTTGGAGGAGCTTAGCCTTCTAACTGGCAGCAATTGGATTAAGGCAATTATTCCTCTCTAATTAGGACTTTATTTTTCTTTTCTTTTTGTTGTATCAACCTAAAGGCGTGGATGATGGGTTGTGTTGTCAAATTTCGAGGTTGGGGGGCCTGTAGTTTTGTTGTTTTGTGGGTCGCCGTGATGCCATCACTCTTTTATATATATAGATAACATATAAACAAATATACACACATAAACATAACACACATATATGAACATACATAACATATATACAGAACACACACATATATAAAGATATATATGCACACACATGCACATAACACACATATACAGTAGAGTCTCACTTATCCAAGCCTCGCTTATCCAAGTTTCTGGATTATCCAAGCCATTTTTGTAGTCAATGTTTTCAATATACCATAATATTCTGGTGCTAAATTCGTAAATACAGTAATTACAACATAACATTACTGCAAATTTGCTTTTTCAAATTTGTTGTAAAACATGATGTTTTGGTGCTTAATTTGTAAAATCATAACCTAATTTGATGTTTAATAGGCTTTTCCTTAATCCCTCCTTATTATCCAACATATTCGCTTATCCGACGTTCTGCCGGCCTGTTTATGTTGGATAAGTGAGACTCTACTGTACTACCATTATTTCCATGTACAACAATCTATGGTACCTCTTGAAGTTTCCACGCTGATTTCTCTCTATTCTAGTTTCAATGTAGTCATGAATAATTAATAATATAATAATAATAATATAATAGTAATAATATGATAATATACCACAATAATAATAGAATAATAATAATAGACTGATATAATAATTATCCATCCATATATATAAATGTAATGTGCATAATTCCCATGGAGTAAACAACAAAACCACTGGACCAAATCACACCAAATTTGGCCACAAAAGACATTAGTCATCCAATCAATCTGCATGCAGCAGCGTGTCAGCAAAAATGGCTAGGCGTGTTAGTGCTGACACGCGTGTCATAGGTTGGCCATCACTGACCTAAAAGATGTAGATGTGTGTGTGAATATATACACACATATATATGCATACACATATATACAACACAAAACACACATATATGCACATATATATATATATATACACGTCCACATAATATACATATATTAAACATATATGCACACAGTACACACATGCACACACACATATATACACACATATACACATAACACACACATATAAAATATGTATACACATATATATGCACACATACATATATATACATACAAACATATATAAACATACACATAACAAACATATATAAACAAATATGTATACACACATATACACACACATATATAAAAACTCATATACATATACACATAACACACACATATATAAACAAATATATATATACACACATATATATATGGACACACATACATATATACACACATATACACAGACACGTATATGAGCATATACTCATATCTATTAATTTTTAGACTGATATTTTATAGCTATGATTGATTTTAGCTATTGCAAACTTTTAACTGTATACACACATATATGCACACACTCATATATATATATACAGTAGAATCTCATTTATCCAACACTCGCTTATCCAACATTCTGGATTATCCAACACATTTTTGTAGTCAATGTTTTCAATATATCATGATATTTTGGTGCTAAATTTGTAAATACAGTAATTACTACATAGCATTACTGCGTATTGAACGACTTTTTTGTCAAATTTGTTGTATAACATGATGTTTTGGTGCTTAATTTGTAAAATCATAACCTAATTTGATGTTCAATAGGCTTTTCCTTAATGCCTCCTTATTATCCAACATATTCGCTTATCCAACATTCTGCCAGCCCATTTATGTTGGATAAGTGAGACTCTACTGTACATACAAATATATATAAACACATATACAGATAACAAACACATATAAACAAATATGTATACACACATATATGCACACACGTACAGATATATACATACAAATATATATAAACATTATACACCTAACACACATTTATAAATGTATATACACACATACATATATATACACAGACACATATGAGCATATACTCATACCTATTAATTTTTAGATTGATATTTTATAGCTATGATTGGTTTTAGCTTTTGTAAACTTTTAACTGTTGTAACTCACTTGATATTTTGGAGAGACGTAGGCAAGAAATAAAAAGTATTACTAATATGTATGCACATGTGTATATATGCACACACACTGATACATACACATACACACAACTATGCATTTTAGATGGACATTTTTCAGCTATGGTTGTTTTTATTGTGCATTTTAATCTTGTCTATGGGTTTTTAATCTATATGTTGTAAATGGATTTCTCTTTCCATGTACTGTTATGTTTTTATCTACTGTTTTTTAACTCTACCTTCAGAGTAGTCAGGTAAGTAATAAAAAGTAGTAGCAGTAGTATTATGTGTGTGTGCAGATGTGTTTGTGTCTGTGTGTGTATACACACACACACACACTATTGCCCAGGTGTTGGGGAGGCTGCTTCCTGCATGGAGCGCCCTTAGATTCCCGACGGAGTGGTACCTATTGATCTACTCACATTTGCATGTTTCCAAACTGCTAGGATGGCAGAAGCTGGGACTAACAGCGGGAGCTCACCCCGCTCCCCACATTCGAACCGGCAACCTTTCAGTCCATTTGTTGTAAAACATGATGTTTTGGTGCTTAATTTGTAAAATCATAATGTAATTTGACGTTTACTAGGCTTTCCCTTAATCCCTCCTTATTATCCAGCATTTTCACTTATCCAACATTCTGCCGGCCCGTTTATGTTGGATAAGTGAGACTCTACTGTGTATGCACATGCGTGCATCACATATACAAATACACACACATGTATTTATCCCATGTCCCAAATGTCCAAATCTGATTTCAAGCCATTTCCTTAGAGACACAAGTGGAATGACTGTGACAGCGCCAAGCAGGCACAAAGGAGTTGTGTAGTTGTACACCTTGCCTTGTGAAACCTTCCCATGTGCCTTTTGCCTGGAACTCCTCAGACTCAGGGCTCCCTTGTCTTGCAGGTGAACTACTGAAGACGAGTCAGCAAGACCTAATCCCCAGAAGAAAGAGGTTTATGTGCAAAGCATGTTGCCCTAAATGAGCACTGGACCAACTGGTTTCTGGCACTGGGAAGTCATCACCTGCTGTATTTTGTTGATAATACTGCCACTGGTGATGAGAGGTAAGTAAAGTAGGTCTCTGAGTGTTTTTGCAGACCCTATAGCCAGCTTGGCATAGAGGTTTGAACATTGGACTATTACTCTAGGGTTTGAATCCATCAAAATCTAGCAGGTGATCTCAGGTAAGTCACACTCTCTCAGCCTCAGAGGAAGCAAAGACAAACCTCTGAACAGATCCTGCCAAGTAAACCTTGTACCATGGGGTCTCCAGTGTATGTATACAGTAGAGTCTCACTTATCCAACACTCGCTTATGCAACGTTCTGGATTATCCAACGCATTTTTGTAGTCAATGTTTTCAATACATTGTGAGATATTCGCTTATCCAAGCTTCTGCCGGCCCATTTAGTTTGGATAAGTGAGACTCTACTGTAACTGGAAGCGATACAGGTTGTAAGTACAGTAGAGTCTCACTTATCCAACATAAACGGGCCGGCAGAACGTTGGATAAGCGAATATGTTGGATAATAAGGAGAGATTAAGGAAAAGCCTATTAACATCAAATTAGGTTATGATTTTACAAATTAAGCACCAAAACATCACGTTTTACAACAAATTTGACAGAAAAAGTAGTTCAATACGAAGTAATGTTATGTTGTAATTACTGTATTTACGAATTTAGCACTAAAATATCACGATATATTGAAAACATTGACTACAAAAATGGCTTGGATAATCCAGAAGCTTGGATAAGTGAGATTCTACTGTAATACAATTTCATTTTTTTTAAATGTGAAAACATTAGTGTTGTGGGCATTCAACATTTTTATAACAACCTCTCTCCCACTAGGATTGAAACTCAAGGTGAAAACATACATTCATTTCCTAAACTGGTTTGTTAATTCAATGTATACCCTGCCCTTCCTCACAGGAATTCAGGGCAGCAAGCAATCTACATACCATTAAGTGGCTAAAATCACAAATGACAAATACACAATTATAAAGCTCTAAGACATTGTTTGGCATTCGGGGTTGGGTTTTAGGCGCATGTATGTGCCCAAATGTATGCAGTTGCATTGTTTTGACCCTGGAATAATATCGGTATTCAGTTAAGCAAGAAGAGTTTTGCAAGTGTAACTGACATATGCGTAGCTGTGTGTTCTTGGATGGTGCATGACAATTTATTGGTGCCTTTAATGGGACATTTTTTATTGACTGGCATTGCTGAAACAGTGCCCACATTTACAGACACGCAATTAGTTGCACAATTATTGCATAGTCTAATCTTTGCCAAAAAGGGTGGTGCAGATTTATATTCGAGAGGCAACTAATATAGTTGTTTGTGGGCTGGATTAAGACACTGGGAAACCAGGGTTTGAATCCCCTTTCAATCAGGGAAGCCTACTGGGTGGCCATGCGTAAGTCACGCTCTCTCAACCTCAAAGGAAGGCCAGTGCAAACCCACTCTGAATGCATTTTGTCAAGAAAACCCCATGATTGGATCGCCTGATGGTCACCCAAAGTCAGAAATGACTTGAAGGCACACAACAATAACAGGATTTACTTTATGCATGCATTATGTAGGCTTGAATAAATTTAAAAAGTTGATTAAAATGTAATAAGCACCAAAACAAACAGATGAATAAGGCACCTGCTTATTTCCTGGAAGGGAGGCTTGTACAAATAGATACGCTTTAAGCTGGCAATTGAAAAATGAATAAATATGGGGAACAGCCTGCTCTCTGATAGAAAGGAATGACCAAACCAAGGCCGCCTCACTGCCATATTATCCAGATTGTCAAAGCAGATAATCCCCATTATCTGCTTTGAACTGGATTATATTTGTCTATACTGCCATGTAAGCCAGTTCAAAGTAGATAATTCGGATTGTATATGGCAGTGTGGAAGGGACCTAAGAAAATCCTACTTCTGAGGCAAAATATAAATAGTAATAACAGCAACAACAACAATTTTTACCCATTTCTCCTCAATGAAAATAATAATAATAATAATAATAATAATAATAATAATAATAATAATAATATGCCTCCTCGAGGCTAGTAGTAGGCTATAACAAACCTGCAAAAGTATTGGAAAATGAGCATGCAAAAATACTGTGGGACTTCCGAATCCAGACTGACAAAGTTCTGGAACACAACACACCAGACATCACAGTTGTGGAAAAGAAAAAGGTTTGGATCATTGATGTTGCCATCCCAGGTGACAGTCGCATTGACAAAAAACAACAGGAAAAACTCAGCCGCTATCAGGACCTCAAGATTGAACTTCAAAGACTCTGGCAGAAACCAGTACAGGTGGTCCCGGTGGTGATCGGCACACTGGGTGCCGTGCCAAAAGATGTCAACCGGCATTTGGAAACAATAGACATTGACAAAATTACAATCTGCCAACTGCAAAAGGCCACCCTACTGGGATCTGCGCGCATCATCCGAAAATACATCACACAGTCCTAGACACTTGGGAAGTATTCGTCTTGTGATTTTGTGATACGAAATCCAGCATATCTATCTTGTTTGCTGTGTCATCATCATCATCATCATCATCATCATCATATGCCTCCTCGAGGCTAGTGGTAGGCTATAACATAAAATACATAGAAGAAAGCATAGGCCATTGACATATGTATATTAAAAACAAGACAAGTACATTTTAAAAGGCATTTAGTTGTTATTACTACATGTTGAGCATCCCATATTTGGAATAACAAAATCCGTAATATTCCAGAACCCAAAATTATTCACATGGATGGCTGAGAGAGTGACATGTTTGCCTTCTGGAGGTCCAATGTACATAAACTTTGTTTCATGCCTCCAATTATCAAAAATATTGTACAAAAGTACATGTATAAGATGTGAGTGAAACATAAATGAATCTCACATTTAGAGTTGGATCACATCTCCAGCATACCTGCAAATACCAAAATCCAAACAATTAAAAATCCAAAACACTTCTGGATTGGATCTAGACTATCGTATAATCCAGTATCTCATCCAAGATTATCGGCTTTGAACTGGATTGTATGAGCCTACACATTGCCATACAATCCAGTTGAAAGCAGACAATCTGGATTTTATATGGCAATGTAGAAGGGGGCCCGGTGACATTGCAGGGGGCCACTTCACCTAGCAACAGCGACTCCTTAACATAGCAACAGCCAATCCAGTGACATCACAGAGAACAACTTCATCTAGCAACAGCCTTTGTGGTACAAACGGACAAACAAACAAACAAACAAACATGCTGGACCAACAACCGCCATGGCAGACTACACAGAGAAGTCATTTACAAAGCATGTGAACTATTTCAAATGAAAGGAGGGAACCATGAAAATGAACAAAATCTGGCTACCGCTATTTTAAAAAAACTCTAAAATCAGGACAGTGAATAAAGAGCAACATTCAGAAAACAGGGAAATTCCAGGCATGAAACAATCAGGACCAGCTAACATATCCCAACAAAGGATTCCCCCAGGCAGGAAGCAGCCAGGCTTTGAAGCTGCAAGGCCATTTAATGCTAATCAAGGTGGCCAATTGCAACATTCACACTTGCCTCAAACAGACAGGAGTTTTTTCACCCACCCTGGACATTCCACTGATATAAACCCCACTCGCCCAGTTTCCAACAGACCTCACAACCTCTGAGGATGCCTGCCATAGATGTGGGCAAAACGTCAGAAAGGAATGCTTTTGGAACATGGCCATACAGCTTGGAAGACTCACAGCAACCCAAACATATTTTTACTTTTATATAGAGAGAAGATGGAATGAGAGTCATATGGAATTCTAGATGTTGAAATGAAATTCCCATCACTTCTCACCTATGATGACAAGGGCTGCTGGGATTTGCAGTCCAACGACACTGACTTAGAAGAAAAATGCACTCAACGTGTTCAAAGCTAGCTGCATTCACCCGTTTACAGTTTATTCATTAAACATGTGAGCCATTCTACAGCCAAATCTCGTGGCGATCTAGAAAGATACAGCATAAAACACAATAAACTCCGGTGGAAGACAATAAAAACCAAGAGCAGCCCTTTGTTCTGTACACATGATTTTTAAACGTATACCGCCTGCCTTTGAACAGCAGGTGCTTGGTAACAATTCCCTACCATTTAGTGATTTTTAAGGGAAAGAAACAAGTTGGAGGAAGCATCAAACGTTAACAGCAGTGTATGGATGGGCAGAAATGGGAACAGAAACCATTATAACTAGAGGTGCATCTACACTATAGAATTAATGCAGTTTGACCACACTTTAAAGGCTATAGATCAGCGTTTCTCAACCTGGGGGTCGGGACCCCTGGGAGGGTCACAAGGGGGGTGTCAGAGGGGTCGCCAAAGACTGTCAATTCCTCCCAAATCCCTCCAGTATTTTCTGTTGGTCACGGGAGTTCTGTATGCCAAGATTGGTTCAATTCCATCATTGGTGGAGTTCAGAATGCTCTTTGATTGTAGGTGAACTATAAATCCCAGCAACTACAACTTCCAAATGTCAAGGTATATTTACCCAAAACTCTACCGGTGTTCAAATTTGGGCATATTGAGTATTCATGCCAAGTTTGGCCCAGATCCATCATTGTTTGAGTCCACAGTGCTCTCTGGATGTAGGTGAGCTACAACTCCAAAACTCAAGGTCAATGCCCACCAAACCCTTCTAGTATTTTCTGTTGCTCATGGGAGTTCTGTGTCCCAAGTTTGGTCCAATTCCATCATTAGTGGAGTTCAGAATGCTCTTTGATTGCAGATGAACTATAAATCCCAGCAACTACAACTCCGAAATAACAAAATAAATCCCTTCCAACCCCACCAGTATTCACATTTGGGCATATAGGGTATTTGTGCCAAATTTCATCTAATGCATTAAAATACATCCTGCATATCAGATATTTACATTACAATTCATAACAGTAGCAAAATGACCATTATGACATAGCAATGAAAATATTTTTATGGTTGGGTGTCACCACAACATGAGGAACTGTATTAAGGGGTTGCTGCATTTCAAAGGTTGAGAAACATTGCTATAGATCTATGCGATCAGATCGATGGAGTTGTTGGTTTGCAAATTCTCTAACTATAGAGTCCTGGTGTCTCACCAAACTCTACCTTCCAGGATTCCTTAGCATTGAGTAGTTACAGTGGTGTCTAAACTGCATTAATTATCTATATATATAAAAGAGTAATGAAATTTCAGCCTAGGACAAAACAACAAAACTACACATCCCAGAAACACTAAACTTGGCAGCACAATCCCTCATCCATGCCTCTACGTTCATACAATAAACAGCTCCAGCTACTCCAGAAAACGGCCAGGCTTTCAGACTGCAAGGCTATTCACTGCTATTCCACCTGGCCAACAAAGGATTCCCCTAAGCCACAGCAACGCGTGGCCGGGCAAAGCTAGTATCATATAAATGCACCTTACTTAGTATTGCCCAATGTACTCCATTATAAGGGAAGGCTCTTATTTTTTTGACAGACAATCTTATACCTCATAGGATCAGTATCCCTCATATACCCCAACATTTCACAGGTGAAAACTAAGACAACTGGGTCAAGTACATGTGTTTGTTCAAGATGGTTAATTAATTAAGAAAAACAGCATTTTCCGCCGAAAATACCGTGGGTTGTTTTTTTTTGTATGCACAAACATGTCCTTTGTAAACATAAAGTTTCCTGCAGAGGGAATATTGCTTTATAACCAAAAATGGGCAATTTGGGGGGTACAAATTATTATTATTATTATTATTATTATTATTATTATTATTATTATTATTATTACACAGCAAACAAGATAGATATGCTGGATTTCATATCACAAAATCACAAGTCGAACATTTCCCAAGTGTGTAGGACTGTGTGATGTATTTTCGGATGATGAGTGCAGTAGGGTGGCCTTTTGCAGTTGGCAGATTGTAATTTTGTCAATGTCTATTGTTTCCAAATGCCGACTGAGATCTTTTGGCACGGCACCCAGTGTGCCCATCACCACCGGGACCACCTGCACTGGTTTCTGCCAGAGTCTTTGCAGTTAAATCTTGAGGTCCTAATAGCGGCTGAGTTTTTCCTATTATTATTATTATTTCATTTTTATACCCCGCCCCATCTCCCCAAGGGGAATCAGGACGGCTTACTTGGGGCCAGGGCCAGGCAACAAACAATATAAAACTCCACAGTAAAAACAAATCATAAACAGATAAAATCACATATACCAAAACACAATAAACATACAGTAGAGTCTCACTTATCCAACGTAAACAGGCCGGTTGAACGTTGGATGAGCGAATATGTTGGATAATAAGGAGAGATTAAGGAAAAGCCTATTAAACATCAAATTAGGTTATGATTTTACAAATTAAGCACCAAAACATCATGTTATACAACACATTTGGCAGAAAAAGTAGTTCAGTACACAGTAATGTTATGTTGTAATTACTGTATTTACTAATTTAGAACCAAAATATCATGATATATTGAAAACATTGACTACAAAAATGCCTTGGATAATCCAGAACTTTGGATAAGTGAGACTCTACTGTAGTTTCCTGCAGAGGGAATACTGCTTTATAACCAAAAATGGGAAATTTGGAGGGTGCAAAATATCAAAATGCATGCTGTATTAGAAAGCTGTACACTTTTTGATGACCTTTGCACAGCAAGGAAAATAATACATACTGATTCTTACCAGCTAGAACAGACTTTACAAGGATTTACATACAGTAGAGTCTCACTTATCCAACATTCACTTATCCAACATTCTGGATTATCCAACACAGTCTGCCTTTTAGTAGTTAATGTTTTTTTTACATATGTTGATTGTACATTGACATATTTTGCACTTTTGGCTGAGATCCTTTTAATCCAAGCCATGATTTTATCATTTTATTTTTGTATGTGATTTTTTATGACTTGTTTTTATTGTTGATTGATCTGTTTTATTGTTTTGCTTTTATATTGTTGTGGACCCATGGACCCAGCTTACATGGCTTGGACCCATGTAAGCTGCCCCGAGTCCCTTCGGGGAGATGGGGTGAGGTATAAGAATAAATTATTATTATTATTATTATTATTATTATTATTATTATTATTATTATTATTATTATTATTATTATTATGGTCGTCAATTTTTTCAATACATTGTGATGTTTTGGTGCTAAATTCGTAAATACAGTAATTACTACATAAAATTGCTGTGTATTGAACTGCTTTTTCTGACAAATTTGTTGTCAAACATGATGTTTTGGCGCTTAATTTGTAAAATCATAATGTAATTTGATGTTTAAGAGGCTTTCCTTTAACCCCTCCTTATTATCCAACAAATTCACTTATCCAACATTCTATTTATGTTGGATAAGTGAGACTCTACTGTACCTACATCATCATCATCATATCTACACTGTAGAATTAATGCAGTTTGACGCCACTTTAACTGTCATGGCTCAGTGCTATGGAATCATGGGAGGTGTAGCTTTACTAGATACTTAGCCTTCTCTGCCAAGAACTACTGATGCTTCGCTAAACTACAACTCCCTAGATCACATAACATTGAACTGTGGTGTCAAACCGCATTCAGTCTACAGTGCAGATATACTCTCTGTCTCAGTCTTCTCTGGCTTTTAGGAGAATGCAAAGACCAACAGAAGTATCCAATCTGTGGACAAGCCAAACTGTGCAGTTCCTGAGGCTATTCAGGCAGAAGAAGAGAGTCGCCCACCAGAAACAACATGATGGAAACCACCAGCCTTTGCAGTTTCTCATGCCAGACAGGCAGGCTTGTCAGCTGTTGTGGTAGAAAGTGCATGCTGCTTACCCATGCGCATGCAGGCAGCAACATGTCCTCTTGATCCTCCTCTAGACGGCTGATCACTTCGCGCCTGTTTGGTCACATGAAAAGAGCTCACTCACCCAAAGCCAAAGCCCAAACAACACAGACACAGAACTCCTCTCTAAACTGGAGAGATCATAAGAATCCAAGTCTGGATTTGGTTTTGCAAAAGTTGGTCATAACTGGATTACAGAAAGTATGGGACAGAAATAAGATATGTTTTCTACATGTCTGGAGGTGATGGCAATCTTGATGGGTTTTGGAATCATAATCTGCAGTTCAGTGGAGTCTGGGTAAGGCTACCAAATAATAGGAGGAAACGTCTTAGTACAAGTGAGTCTCCATTTATATTACCTCTATAAGCAACATTTTGGATTTGATATATTTTCCTAGAAATTAACAAAAGTTTGTGATTACATGGAATCATGGCAGCACAATTAGTATACGTGATTACAGATGAAAAGTGTATTACCCTGTTATTATAACTAAGTCTCCGTCACCAATTAGACTCCCATATAATGCGGTATGAAACTGCATTATATGTTCAATGCAGATCCAGAGGCTTCATCCCCATTAACACAAAGGATTAAGGTGGTTTACAGGGTAGAAGGTAGTCTCTCAGATAACTTGTTCTTGAGGAATCTAGGGCCTTACAGGCTTAGGGCCGGGCTGTGGTTCAGCTGGTTAGTAGCCAGCTGCAATAAATCTCTACTGACCGAAAGGTCATGAGTTCGAACCAGCCCGGGTCAGATTGAGTGCCCGACCAATAAAAAGTAGCCTAGCTCGTTGTTGACTTAAGGAATCCGAAAGATAGTTGCATCTATCAAGTAGGAAAGTTAGGTACCGCTTATGCGGGGAGGCTAATTTAACTAATTTATGACACCATAAAAATCGCCCAGCAGCATGCGGAAGAATGAGGAAGTATTCCATCAAGGACTCGGAGTCACAGTGGATGATGAAGCAGCAGCTCCCCCTGTGGCTGGAATCGAGCATAACCTCATGAAGCCGGAAGCTGGAAAATGGTAAATTGCCTCTGTGTCTTTGACTCTGTCTGTATGTCATATGTCTAATGGCATTGAATGTTTGCCATGTATATGTACATTGTGATCCACCCTGAGTCCCCTTTGGGGTGAGAAGGACGGAATATAAATACTGCAAACAAACAAACAAACAAACAAATAAATGTTATTTGGGGACTAATATTTTCAAGTCCCTCTCTGTCTTTTCCCCATGATGAATAAATGTACTGAAATTAGATCATATGGGATAAAGTGAAGGGAAGATGAAAAGCAGCTTTAAGTCAATTCAGGTTGGATGTTCATCTATGTTAATTTTATCAATATTTGTAGGTATGTATTTTTATCCTTTACAATTTTATCTTGTAAATCGCCTAGAGCATCTTGGATGGAGGGCGATTAATAAGTAATTAAATGATGATGATGATGATGATGATCTAGTCTCCTAAGTCTTCATCTCTTTGAAAATGGGTTTTCCCATCACCCAGTTCCTGATTCTCTTATCAGAAGACACAAAGGCTGGGCTGTTGTGGGTGTTGTACACATATCTAAGTTCCTTTACATAGTATGTGGTTGTACTCGTTTTGGCTGTTATGCAATGGACACATTCCATTCATGTCTGCATAAATGCAATCTTTTCTTGTTGTCCTTATGTGCCTTCAACTCAACTCCAATTCATGATCATCCTTGGCAAGAGTTATTCAAAGGAGGTTTGTTTTTGTCCTTCTGAGGCTGAGAAAGTCTGACTTCTCTAAGGTCACTCAGTCGGTTTCTGTGACTAAGCAGGGATTCAAGTCTTGATCTCCCAGAAGCCTGGAGCGTATCTGCACTGTAAGATTAATGCAGTTTGCCAGCACTTTAAATGCCATGGCTGAAGGCTATAGAATTGGCAGAGTTCTACTTTGGTGAGGCCACAACTCTTTTTGCAGAGAAGGCTTAAGACCTTGTAAAACTACAACTCCCATGGCAGTTAAAGTGGCATCAAATTGCATTAATTATCCTGTGTAAATACACCCAGTGCCCAATATTAGTCTAACCAGTGTTCCCAAATTTTTGTTTTCTGGATATTTTAGACTTCAGAATTCTCCCAGCCTGATTGGGCAACAGTAAGGTTGTGTAACAGCCAGGAATTCTGGGAGATAAAGTCCAAAATTTGGAAATCACAGCACTACATCATACTGTTTCTCTGTAATCACTCACACAGGTCTCTTCCAACTTGAGGGTGTTATGATTCTATGAGCTTTCAAGATAGAAACACTCAAGTCGGAAGGGATGGTGTGGGAGTCTCCTGTTTAAAGAGGTTGGATGGCCATCTGTTGGGAGTGCTTGGATTGTGTCTTCCTAGAAAGGAGTTGGCTTGGATGGAACTAGGGATCCCTTCCAACTATATGGTGCTATGATTCTAAAACTAGCTTGATCTTGAGCACTACTAATTTACCATATATACTTGAGTATAAGCCGACCCGAATATAAGCTGAGGCACCTAATTTTACCACAAAAAAACTGGGAAAACATTGACTCCAGTATAAGCCGAGGGTGGTAAATTTCAGAAATAAAAATAGATACCAATAAAATTACATTAATTGAGGCATCAGTAGGTTAAATGTTTTTGAACATTTTCATAAACCTCAGATTTAAGATAAGACTGTCGAACTCTGATCAAATCATTATTCTCATCTTCTTCAATGTAAATGTGCTTATGTATCCTTTTAATAATAATAGAGTAAAATAATACATATAATAATAATAATAATAATAATAATAATAATAATAAGAAGAAGAAGAAGAAGAAGAAGAAGAAGAAGAAGAAGAATAAAAATACAGGAAAATAATACAAGTAATAATAAATAGAGTAAAATAATAAATGCAATAATACACTGGGTGCCACCATGCCAAAAGATCTCAGCTGGCATTTGGAAACAATAGACATTGACAAAATTACGATCTGCCAACTGCAAAAGGCCACCCTGCTGGGATCTGCGCGCATCATCAGAAAATACATCACACAGTCCTAGATACTTGGGAAGTGTTCGACTTGTGATTTTGTGATATGAAATCCAGCATATCTATCTTGTTTGCTGTGTCATAATAAAATAATATCAGAGTGAAATAATAAATGTATTATTAATAATAATAAAAATAGAGTAAAATAAATGTAATAGTAGCAACAATAACAGAGAAAAATAATAAATGTAGTAATACCAATAATAACAGAGAAAAAGAATAAATGTACCATATATTCTCGAGTATAAGTTGACCCAAATATAAGCCAACCAGGACCCTCACCCGAGTATAAGCCGAGAGGGGCTTTTTCAGTCTTAAAAAAGGGGCTTAAAAACTAGGCTTATACTCAAGTATATACAGTACATCTATATACAATCTGGAGGAAAACTGCTATTAGGTGGCTCTACACACCAAATGTTAACCAAATGGCTGTTAACTTGGTGGTTTAACTGTCCATAGCTCTCTTTCCCCCGCAAAGTGAGATGTTCCCTGTCTGTCACTTTGTGTTTTCCAAATGTCCCTTTTCCAGCGTGCTGCCTTTTGCTTGAGTCAGCATCCTTTCCTCCTCATTTCTCCCTCTGCCTCCCTCTCCTTCTCTCTGTCTTCTCAATCACCAATTGCTGGAGTGCAATATGTGCTCTAATAGCCTCCTGACATAAGATCAGGCTGTGCAGATGGGCATTTCAGCAATGCGGGGAAATTAATGGCAATGTTTTGAGAGCAAATCAAACTTGGGAGATCAAAACAACTGCCAGTGGAAGCTTGGATAAAGACAACTCTGGTGGGATAACTGATATAACCCTTGTCAGCAATGAAATCTATTGCAAAAGTTTGAAGAGGTAGGGTGATGGGAAGAACCAGAAAGGTTCAGGCCTTTTGATCAAAGATATCAAAGAAACATTGTAGGGGAAACTCCAGATTGACACAGGGTACATCTACATTGCAAAACTGATGCAGTTCAGCACAGCTTTAATTGTCGAGTCAATGCTATAGAATCCTGGGATATTATTTTATTATGACACAGCAAACAAGATAGATATGCTGGATTTCGTATCACAAAATCACAAGTCGAACACTTCCCAAGTGTCTAGGACTGTGTGATGTATTTTCGGATGATGCGCGCAGATCCCAGTAGGGTGGCCTTTTGCAATTGGCAGATCATAATTTTGTCCATGTCTATTGTTTCCAAATGCCGGCTGAGATCTTTTGGCAAGGCACCCAGCATGCCCATCACCACCGGGACCACCTGTACTGGTTTCTGCCAGAGTCTTTGAAGTTCAATCTTGAGGTCCTGATAGCGGCTGAGTTTTTCCTGTTGTTTTTTGTCAATGCGACTGTCACCTGGGATGGCAACATCAATGATCCAAACCTTTTTCTTTTCCACAACTGTGATGTCTGGTGTGTTGTGTTCTAGAACTTTGTCAGTCCGGATTCGGAAGTCCCATAGTATCTTTGTGTGCTCATTCTCCAATACAATACAATACAAAACAATAGTTTTCTTGTTTTTCTGTCCAAATTGTCCAGTTCCGCCTGTGTCCAATTTATAATGCCAGCAGTATATCTTATAGACAGGGCCGGCCCCACTCATGCGGCAGCTGACGCCGCCGCCTCGGGCGCAGGCCCGGGGGGGCGCCGTCAGGCTGGGCGGGAGGCGGGGCACCGCCCTGACGGTGCCCCGCCTCCCGCCCAGTGCGCCCTGGCCCGTCTGGCCTGCTAGAAAAGGCCAGACGGGCGAGCGGGGGTAACGTGGGAGGCGGGGCCAGCTCTGACGCCGCCCCCCCGCCCAGCGTGCCCTGGCCCCGCCTCCCACGTTGCGTGGGAGGCAGGGCCAAGGCACGCTGGGCGGGGGGGGGGGGAGCGGCGTCAGAGCTGGCCCCGCCTCCCACGTTACCCCCGCTCGCCCGTCTGGCCTGCTACACAAGGCCAGATGGGCGAGCGGGGGTAACGTGGGAGGCGGGGCCAGCTCTGACGCCGCCCCCCCGCCCAGCGTGCCCTGGCCCCGCCTCCCACGTTGCGTGGGAGGCAGGGCCAAGGCACGCTGGGCGGGGGGGGGGGGAGCGGCGTCAGAGCTGGCCCCGCCTCCCACGTTACCCCCGCTCGCCCGTCTGGCCTGCTACACAAGGCCAGACGGGCGAGCGGGGGTAACGTGGGAGGCGGGGCCAGCTCTGACGCCGCCCCCCCGCCCAGCGTGCCCTGGCCCCGCCTCCCACGTTGCGTGGGAGGCAGGGCCAAGGCACGCTGGGCGGGGGGGGGGGGAGCGGCGTCAGAGCTGGCCCCGCCTCCCACGTTACCCCCGCTCGCCCGTCTGGCCTGCTACACAAGGCCAGACGGGCGAGCGGGGGTAACGTGGGAGGCGGGGCCAGCTCTGACACCGCCCCCCCGCCCAGCGTGCCCTGGCCCCGCCTCCCACGTTGCGTGGGAGGCAGGGCCAAGGCACGCTGGGCGGGGGGGGGGGAGCGGCATCAGAGCTGGCCCCGCCTCCCACGTTACCCCCGCTCGCCCGTCTGGCCTGCTACACAAGGCCAGACGGGCGAGCGGGGTAACGTGGGAGGCGGGGCCAGCTCTGACGCCGCCCCCCCCGCCCAGCGTGCCCTGGCCCCGCCTCCCACGTTGCGTGGGAGGCAGGGCCAAGGCACGCTGGGCGGGGGGGGGGAGCGGCGTCAGAGCTGGCCCCGCCTCCCACGTTACCCCCGCTCGCCCGTCTGGCCTGCTACACAAGGCCAGACGGGCGAGCGGGGGTAACGTGGGAGGCGGGGCCAGCTCTGACGCCGCCCCCCCGCCCAGCGTGCCCTGGCCCCGCCTCCCACGCTGCGTGGGAGGCGGGGCCAGGGCACGGGGGGCGGGCCAACTCTGGCCCCGCCCCCTCACTATTCGCCCTGGCCCCGCCTCCCACGCAGCGTGGGAGGCGGGGCCAGGGCACGCTGGGCGGGGCCAGGGCGCCGGTGGCGGGGGCGCTTTTCAGCGCCCCCGCTTTACATCAAAAAATATCTCCGGCCGGCCCTGCTTATAGAGATATTATCATCATCATTATTATTATTATTATTATTATTATTATTATTATTATTATTATTATTATGCTGTTGATGGCTTTCATGGCCAGAGTCATTGGGTTGCTGAGAATTTTGAAGGCTGTATGGCCATGTTCCAGAAGCATTCTCTCCTGACGTTTTGCCCCATCTATTCTTTCCTGGCGTTTCGGCCACAACCTCTGAGAATGCCTGCCATAGATGTGGGTGAAATATCAGGAGAGAATGCTTCTGGAACATGGCCATACAGGCCAGAAAACTCACAGCAGCCCGTTGTTGTTGTTGTTGTTGTAGTAGTAGTAGTAGTAGTAGTAGTAGTAGTAGTAGTTTGGTGAGGCACCAGCACTCTTTGAAAGGGGGGCTAAAGATTTCATAAAACTACAACTCCCAGGATTCCATAGTATTGCACCATGGCAAATAAAGTAGCATTGAAGTGTGTTCATTCTACAGTGTAGACGCACACATATTTATGATTCTATTGCCAGTGAGTCAATGAACTTACATTGAGTTTTAGTCCATATTTTAAACTAGCTCTCTAAGGTATAATCCTATTGGAAGGTACAGAACAATACGTCTTGGTGCATAATTTTTTCCACATATTTCAACCATAGATTTGTTCATACAATAGAATCATGGTATTGGGTTGCTGAGAGTTTTCCGGGCTATATGGTCGTGTTCTAGGTTCTTGGTATCTTTTGAGATATAGTTCCAGGACCCCACGGTAGACCTCAACATTCATGGATGCTCAAGTCTAAATTTATACAGTGGCACAATAAAATAGTGTCCTTTATATCAAATAACAACATTCGATGTTTGCTTTTTTGTATTATTTGGAATATTTTCAAGCCATGGATGATTCAGTCCATGGACTCCACCTGTTTCCGCTTTTAATTAAAAGTGAATGGAATTTTTAAAAACAGATTCACTGGTTGAAGTAAAATGCATACAAGGATGTGCTTGATAAACATGCTGTCTGGATTTTTAAAAGCGTTAAAGACATATTTCTTCTGGCAGGCTTATCCAGTCGATTTTAAACTCTGAATTTTAAATTGACATTTTAATGTCTGTGTATGGATGATTTTAATGGGTTATGGTTTGTGTTTCAGACTTATGTTTATGCATTTTTAATCTATATGTTGTGTATGGTTTTATATGTTTTCTTTGTTATATATTGCCTTTTTATCTGTGTTGAATCCTCCAGTGAGTCTTGGGGAGAGGGAAGAAATAGAAATTAAAAATATATATATATCACTGTCACTCTTGTTACATAAATAGTTAATTTGTGTAGCAACAAGGTTTTTTTTTATGTGTGTGGGTGTGTGTATCTATCAGTTTCACTATGTTTTCATTGTGTATTATATTGTTTAATCTTTGTAAACTTTTGTTTAATTGTTTTTTTAACTTCTGTGTGAAGTTTTATTCAAAACTGCAGCATAGTTCTTTTACATTTTAGTTTTTGAAAAACCTAACGCTTGCCAGTATAATTTGGATTCAACTGGTGGACCCCAAGATCGAGTGGGAGAAAAACCCAACAACAACTAGGGGCTGTAAAATTATTGCATTTTGACACCACTTTAACTGCTATTGTAGTGATTTCAGAAAGGACCACGTATGGATGGTCCATGCCTGGTGAGCTTCCATTAAACCAAATCAGTTAGAAGATAAAACACAGGACTTCGGGTCTGAAGGCAAATTACAGAAGTTTATTATACTTGGTCCAAAAGGGTTGCAAGTATTGAGTCACCACTCGAAAATGTACAAGCACACCCTTACAGAGAAATACAAGACATTTTGTACATTTTGACAGCTATTCGGACTTCTCCCTGATTGACAGAACCAAGCTGGCTAGGATTCCCACTTTGATTGGCCAGGGGTTCCCTCTGTATCACAGGCAGAAGAAAGGATTATCCACGATGGGAAAATGCCTCTGTGAGGGGCATGAAACTAAAGAAGGTGATGATGTAAGTATACAGATGTTCTCTTGCTTGACTTAAATGTTCAGTTCTGAAAGAACAAATGTGCAAGGTATGGATATCATTTTTGTTTAAACTTGCCTTCCATGGAAGCCATAAGCCTCTGGCCACATCTGGCCAGGTAAACAATGGAAAACACAGCCCTACTGATACAAGGATTATCTGTCTTTTACTCGTACACAAAAGGGATTACATTTTCAGGTCTGGGAGATCGCTGGAAGGATATTTCCTGATGCTCAATGATCTCCATTTATTGCGATTTATGTTAATAGAGGGGACTAGAGGGAACAGATGTCTTGACAATACATTTGATTTTAACTTTATACACTTTGAATTAATATAAAACACAATTAATACAATATGCATCAAAATATAATTCAGTACATTTATTAAAGGGTCTAGCTTGATATAGTTTGAGGTACACTTGCTGTTAGGTCTTCCCAATGCTTTCAGTGGCTTCGGAATAGCAAAACTTCAATGAGGCAGAAAAAGATTTTAAAAGAAAAAGAAAATCATATACCGTATATACTCGAGTATAAGCTGACCCGAATATAGGCCGAGGCACCTAATTTTACCACAAAAAATCTGGGAAAACATTGACTCCAGTATAAGCCTAGGGTGGTAAATTTCAGAAATAAAAATAAGATACCAATAAAATTACATTAATTGAAGCATCAGTAGGTTAAATGTTTTTGAATATTTTCATAAAGCTCAAATTTAAGATAAGACTGTCCAACTCTGATCAAATCATTATTCTCATCTTCCTCAATGTAAATGTGCTTATGTATCCTTTTAATAATAATAGAGTAAAATAATACATGTAATAATAAATAAGAGTAAAATAATAAATGCAATA
Source organism: Anolis carolinensis (assembly GCF_035594765.1). NCBI lineage: Eukaryota > Metazoa > Chordata > Lepidosauria > Squamata > Anolidae > Anolis > Anolis carolinensis. The sequence goes on from NC_085841.1 coordinate 358,517,220, forward strand.
ATAATAAGATCAGAGTGAAATAATAAATGTATTAATAATAATAATAATAGTAATAGTAGCAACAATAATAGAGAAAAATAATAAATGTAATAATACCAATAATAATAGAGAAAAATAATAAATGTACCATATATTCTCGAGTATAAGCTGACCCAAATATAAGCCAACCGGGACCCTCACCCGAGTATATGCCAAGGGGGGCTTTTTCAGTCTTAAAAAAGGGCTGAAAACTAGGCTTATACTCGAGTATATACAGTACTTTGTGGGAAATTAATTTGGGGGGGAGGGGTGGTAGCTCGATAACACTGTTACTAATTAATATGGAATCATGGGAACTGTAGTTTGGTGAGGCACTCTTTGGCAAAAGATTTGGTGTTTTCAAGATTATGTGGTAGTCTTAGGTTGTATATCAGATAGAGATGTTCTCATTTCCCCAAAACGGTCTTTATGGCTAGTTCCTGCCAGTCAAACAAGCTACAATCCAGATGTCATTACAGGACCATCTCCTGACTCAATCTTATGTATCTCAGAAAGAAAACTCTTGGTTGAGAAAGGCCAGGGAGCTGTTCATAAAGAGTCCGGAACAGAAGGTCAAATGCCAGAGATAAGGGAAGCATGCAATCCGGCATAGTTTTTGCAGGACACTAGATCCCTTTTGCTGTTCCAAAAAGTCACATATCTCTCTCATGAGCTAAGTTCAGGAACAAAAATTGACGTAAAAGGGCTTTGGGAAGAAGAAAGAGTGGTGTGCTGTCCATCAAAAGCATTCTCTCCTGTGCAATTATTTTTACCGCCTCCTTGATGTAAACAGCTTAAACCTGCAGAGACCAAATGACTCAGAGGAGCGATAATGGGATGTGCAGAATTCACTGTCTAACTAATGACATCGGAAGCCATTAATAACCTGAGTCTTAAGTGCCTGGATGACTGCAGCTCTGCCTCTTCCAAGTTGTCACAGGTTGTCCACTTGGAAGTATATTTCTGCCAAGGCAATTCATTGGGTTCATTGCCACCAGACAAAGCACAGCAGCACTGTATGGTTTAGAAGGGAAGCTTTCATGTGCCTTCCTATTGTGATTGTCTGAGGTCCAACATCAAAAAGATGGAGTGTAATATTAAGTTTGTGGAATTATGTGGTCATTGCACAAGTCTCCTTTGTTAGTAAATTGTGTTATTTGTGACAATGCATGTGTGTGTGTGTGCATCTGCATACACAATGCATAACCACCTGCAGTGCACGTCCATGGGTAACTATGTTTTTTGTGTCTATGCTCAACCATGAATGGTGGAAGGCCATCCACAACAGCACTACATGCACAATTCTTCTCCCACAACCTTAAACTTAATATTCTGTTCTGCATAGTATAATAATAATAATAATAACTTTATTTTTATATCCCGCCCCATCTCCCCGAAGGGACTCGGAGCGGCTTACATGGGGCCATGCCCGACAACAATACAATAACAGCAATAAAACAATAAAACAAGGTCAGCAATAAAACAATGTCATATCAATAAAAACATAACATCAATGAACAGTTATAAAACAACAATATCCAATTGCTTCCACTGGAGAAACTAGGAGCCTCCGGTGGCCTAGGAGATAAAAGCCTTGTGACTTGAAGGTTGGGTTGCTGACCTGAAGGTTGCCAGGTTCGAATCCCACCCGGGGAGAGCTCCCTCTATCAGCTCCAGCTCCATGCGGGGACATGAGAGAAGCCTCCCACAAGGATGGTAAAAACATCAAAACATCCGGGCGTCTCCTGGGCAACGTCCTTGCAGACGGCCAATTATCTCACTCCAGAAGCAACTCTGATTGCTCCTGACACGGAAAAAAAAAAAACTGGAGAAACTAAAAATACATATGATATCAACAGAATTTTCTGGCTACTGACTCACCTATCTTGAAAGCAGTAGTGATAAAAACAGATGTTGGGACACATACTGCAAAATAAACGTCATCCAATAGCATTTGGGATTTGTGGTTTATATTAATAAAATATGTTTTTAAAAATAAACATTACAGTCAACTCTCCAAGTTCTCTGGAGTCAAGGGTGCAGGATGCTCTGAAAAGGGGAAAAACATTTTTTTTTTCACCAAAGAGAACACTTTTTCGGGTGTCTCTTAACTCCTTCAGTGTTACCTGTGGCCAACTTCTGCCAAATCTAAATGATGAAGTCACATATGGACTTACATATGGCAGAGATCTCAAGAAATCTTTAGGCCTTCTGATGCAGACATCATGCTGGAGGACCTAAAGATTTCTAGAAATAACATATTAATGATATCCAGGAAAACTGACCAACACATGCCTCAAATGTTAGTCCTGTTTCTGAGTATAATTGGCCTGCTGATTCCAAAAATGGCACCAGTTTTCCTCTATCAGATTTTGAGATACAGAATATATGCCACAAAGCAGTTATCATCTGTTTACCTATAGAAACCCAAGATCACCATATCTAAGAAACTAGAGGTTATGTGGTCTATCTATTGCAATTTTCTGAATCAGGGCACTAAATAACCCCAGAAACAGGCCTGAAAACCAAGACACCAAAACATTTCTTTTATGAATTATAATCAAATGCATTAAAGTGAAATCTGCAAACATGGAGATCTGACTATAATTGACAGCAGCAATACCGTAGCCATTTACAGATTTGTCCAAGCAGTGAAAAAAATGTGATCCAGTAATGATGAAAATGCATTGCAGTAACAAGAAAGACGTGACATTGCATGACAAATCACAGCCAAAGATGCAATAATAAATAAAATAAAATAAAACTTTATTTCTATTCCACTCTATCTCACCAAAGG